>NC_066562.1:3412131-3452131 GCF_024679095.1 Eriocheir sinensis | reverse complement strand
TTCTCCCCTAACTCACCACTCCTCACTACGGCATTCACTCACACTCTCTCCTAACTAATTCACCTCACTACATCACTTCCCTAACACAACATCACTTTCCTAACTCATTCTCGTTACTAATTCACCTCACTACATCACTTCCCTAACACAACATCACTCTCCTAACTCATTTTCGTTACTAATTCACCTCACTACATCACTTCCCTAACACTACATCACTTTCCTAACTCATTTTCGTTACTAATTCACCTCACTACATCACTTTCCTAACTCATTTTCGTTACTAATTCACCTCACTACATCACTTCCCTAACACTACATCACTCCCCTAACTCATTCTCGTAACTAATTCACCTCACTTCCCTAACACTACATCACTCCCCTAACTCATTCTCGTAACTAATTCACCTCACTACATCACTTCCCTAACACTACATCACTCCCCTAACTCATTCTCGTAACTAATTCACCTCACTATAAACCACTTCCCTAACACAACATCACTCCCCTAACTCATTCTCGTAACTAATTCACCTCACTATAAACCACTTCCCTAACACAACATCACTCCCCTAACTCATTCTCGTAAGTAATTCCCCTCACAACACCACTTCCCTAACACTACATCACTCTCCTAACTCATTCTCGTAACTAATTCACCTCACTACATCACTTCCCTAACACAACATCGCTCTCCTAACTCATTCTCGTAACTAATTCACCTCACTATAAACCACTTCCCTAACACAACATCACTCTCCTAACTCATTCTCGTTACTAATTCACCTCACTATAAACCACTTCCCTAACACTACATCACTCCCCTAACTCATTCTCGTAACTAATTCACCTCACTATAAACCACTTCCCTAACACTACATCACTCCCCTAACTCATTCTCGTAACTAATTCACCTCACTATAAACCACTTCCCTAACACTACATCACTCCCCTAACTCATTCTCGTAACTAATTCACCTCACTATAAACCACTTCCCTAACACTACATCACTCCCCTAACTCATTCTCGTAACTCATTCACCTCACTATAAACCACTTCCATAACACCACTCCCCTAACTCATTCTCGTAACTCATTCACCTCACTACATCACTCTCCTAACTCATTCTCGTAAGTAATTCCCCTCACTATAAACCACTTCCCTAACACTACATCACTCTCCTAACTCATTCTCGTAAGTAATTCCCCTCACTATAAACCACTTCCCTAACACAACATCACTCTCCTAACTCATTCTCATGCTAATTCACCTCACTACTCCACTTCCCTAACACTACATCACTCCCCTAACTCATTCTCGTAACTAATTCACCTCACTACTCCACTTCCCTAACACTACATCACTCCCCTAACTCATTCTCGTAACTAATTCACCTCACTACTCCACTTCCCTAACACTACATCACTCCCCTAACTCATTCTCGATACTAATTCACCTCACTATAAACCACTTCCCTAACACTACATCACTCTCCTAACTCATTCTCGTAACTAATTCACCTCACTACATCACTTCCCTAACACTACATCACTCTCCTAACTCATTCTCGTAACTAATTCACCTCACTACACCACTTCCCTAACACTACATCACACCCCTAACTCATTCTCGATACTAATTCACCTCACTATAAACCACTTCCCTAACACTACATCGCTCTCCTAACTCATTCTCGTAACTAATTCCCCTCACTATAAACCACTTCCCTAACACTACATAACTCTCCTAACTCATTCTCGTAAGTAATTCCCCTCACTATAAACCACTTCCCTAACACTACATCACTCTCCTAACTCATTCTCGTAAGTAATTCCCCTCACTATAAACCACTTCCCTAACACAACATCACTCTCCTAACTCATTCTCGTAAGTAATTCCCCTCACTATAAACCACTTCCCTAACACTACATCACTCTCCTAACTCATTCTCGTAACTAATTCACCTCACTATAAAATACTTCCAAACACTACATAACTCTCCTAACTCATTCTCGTAACTAATTCACCTCACTATAAACCACTTCCCTAACACAACATAACTCCCCTAACTCATTCTCGTAACTAATTCACCTCACTATAAACCACTTCCATAACACAACATCACTTTCCTAACTCATTCTCGTAACTAATTCCCCTCACTACTCCACTTCCCTAACACTACATCGCTCTCCTAACGCCACACTTCTCTCGCTACTGATTCACCTGACCGCCCCTTCTTTCCCCCCCACAGAGAGCAGTAAATGCCCCACGCCGGGATGTAACGGCACGGGGCACGCCACCGGCCTCTACTCCCACCACCGCTCCCTCTCCGGCTGCCCCAGGAAGGATAAAGTCACCCCGGAAAGTGAGTCTGCCCCGCCCCGCCTTGTCCCGCCCAACGTTATTAGATTGTCGTACTCAGCCTCTTACGTTTCCCGATTTCCGACCCAAAACCTGCTTCCTTGACCCCAATAACTGGTTTCATATGTAGTTATCGTTAAAATGGTTAATCATTGGTGAGTTTTGGGAAGAGTTATGAGTCAGAAACCGGTAAATAAGAGGCTCTGAGTACGATAACCTGCCATCGTTGGTCCCGCCTCGAACCACCTCACTCTCTCCTCCTCCTCCTCTTCTTCCTCCTCCTCCCATTTGTATCTTTATCTTCGTTCCATCCTTTCTTCGTCTGCCCCTTCCTCCCATCTTCTCATTCTCCCCCTCAAACCCACAATAAAAACCCGTAAACACTTGCCCTCTACCCTTGAAAGTAACCTTATCCTACCCCTGCCCCGTCTGCCTCGCCCCTGTTAACACACTACCCCGTCTGCCCCGCCCCTGTTAACACACTGCTCTGTCTGCCTCGCCCCTGTTAACACACTGCCCCGTCTGCCCCGCCCCTGTTAACACACTGCTCTGTCTGCCTCGCCCCTGTTAACACACTGCCCTGTCTGCCCGCCCTATACCTGCCCCGTCTGCCCCGCCCCTGTTAACACACTGCCCTGTCTGCCCCGCCCCTGTTAACACACTGCCATGTCTGCCCCGCCCCTGTTAACACACTGCCCTGTCTGCCCCGCCCCTGTTAACACACTGCCATGTCTGCCCCGCCCCTGTTAACGCACCGCCCCGTCTGCCCCGCCCCTGTTAACACACTGCCCTGTCTGCCTCGCCCCTGTTAACACACTGCTCTGTCTGCCTCGCCCCTGTTAACACTGCCATGTCTGCCCGCCCTGTTAACACACTGCCATGTCTGCCCCGCCCCTGTTAACACACTGCCCCGTCTGCCCCGCCCCTGTTAATACACTGCCCTGTCTGCCTCGCCCCTGTTAACACACTGCCCTGTCTGCCTCGCCCCTGTTAACACACTGCCATGTCTGCCCCGCCCCTGTTAACACACTGCTCTGTCTGCCCCGCCCCTGTTAACACACTGCCCTGTCTGCCCCGCCCCTGTTAACACACTGCCATGTCTGCCCCGCCCCTGTTAACACACTGCCCCGTCTGCCCCGCCCCTGTTAACGCACTGCCCTGTCTTCCCCACCCCTGTTAACACACTGCCCCGTCTGCCCCGCCCCTGCTAACACACTGCCCCGTCTGCCCCGCCCCTGTTAACACACTGCCCCGTCTGCCCCGCCCCTGCTAACACACTGCCCCGTCTGCCCCGCCCTTACTGTATTCATCATCAGGTTGTATAGGGGAAGAAATGAGGGTAATAGAGTACAGGGTAAAAGAGTGGAAGGTATGCATAAGGGAGCGAGGAGAAAGTGAATGTGTGAGATGAACCAGTCACGCAAATAAGCTAGCGGAGAGTGAGTGGGTGAGTGAGTGGGTGATGTAGGAGAAAACATAAGAGGAATCAAATACAGAGTGGAAGAATGGCGGGACTGCATAAGGGAGTGGAAAAGAAGAATGAAGAGGTGTGAGGTGAATCAGTTCCGAAGATGAGTTACAGGAGAGAAAGAGAGTGAGTGAGTGGTGTAGTGAGGTGAATCAGTTTCGAGAATGAGTAAGGGGAGACAGTGAGTGAATGCTGTAGTGAGAAGTGGTGAGTCAGGGTCGAGAATGAGTGAGTGGTGTGAAAAGGAGTTAGGGGTTAGGGGAGACAGTGAGTGACTGCTGTAGTGAGAAGTGGTGAGTCAGGGTCGAGAATGAGTGAGTGGTGTGAAAAGGAGTTAGGGGAGAAAGTAAGTGATGTAGTGAAGACGAAAATCAGTTACGGGGAGAGTGTGAGTTTGTGGTGTAGTGAGGACGAAAGTGAGTTAGGGGAGAGAGTGAGTGAGGGAGTGGGTGAAAATGAGTGAGTGAGCGATGTAGCGAGGCCGGCCCCTGACCCCCCTGTCCCCGGCAGTCCTCGCGGCCCACGAGACCATCGTCAAGTGCCCGACGCCCGGCTGCTCCGGCCGCGGCCACGTCAACCAGTCCCGGCACTGCCACCGCTCGCTGTCCGGCTGCCCCGTGGCCGCTGCGTCCAAGCAGGCAGCGCGCCACGCCCGCCAACGCATGGCCCTACTGCAGCAGCCCCACGTGTCGCTCCAGCAGACAGCAGCAGCAGCAGCAGGTGTGTGTGTGTGTGTGTGTGTGTGTGTGTGTGTGTGTGTGTGTGTGTGTGTGTGTGTGTGTGTGTGTGTGTGTGTGTGTATGTATGACTCCTTCCCCATAAACACGGAACAAACGCTATACTCTATTTTTTGAGTAAGGTGAATCAGATAATAATAATAATAATAATAATAATAATAATAATAATAATAATAATAATAATAATAATAATAATAATAACCATAATAACACCAACAGCTCACCAACACTGCCCTCGCCGCCACTGTTGCTGCTGCTACTAATGATAATTCATTCCAGTGACATTTTTCGGGTGACATTTTTTCCTGTGACATTTTCTCGAGTGCCACAGATTGCTTCCTTTGATCGTGCGGCTGTGTAGTCCAGTCGTCGATCGCAGGAGAGCCATTATTCAGTCTTTAGCAAGCTTCTGAACGCCACTCTCATATATGTCGGGAGTTGATAACTTTCTTCAACAATCGTTTTGATGTACTTTTCCGAGAATAGATAATCGTGTTAGGTCACCCACACACCTCTCTTGCTGCTCCGTGTGTGTGTGTGTGTGTGTGTGTGTGTGTGTGTCTCACCAGTAGCACCACCCTCCCTGCCCGACACTAACGCCCACCCCCCCTTCCCCAGCCGCCACGTCAGACCGCCTGCTGAGGCCCGTGTGTTTCGTGAAGCAGCTTGACTTCCCACAGCCGCCGCTCCCACTCCTGCCCGCCGCCTCCCTGCCCCCCTCCACCTCGGCCGCCGCCGCCCAGCCGCCCGTCACCCGCCGCCCCTCCCCCTCCACCAGCGACGCACCCCCGCCCCCGCCTCCGCCGCCGCCGCCTCCGGTGGTGGTGAAGGCCGAGGCCAGCGTCACGTCGTCCACGCCCGCTGCCGCCGCCTCCGCAGCCTCGCCGCAGGGCTTCGCGTCCCTGTGCTCGCCGGTGCCCGAGGACGAGGTCGAGACCTCCCCGCGGGGGTCGCCGCGCCCCCTCGCTGACTCCACCTCCCTCTCCTTCGCCCCGGACTTCTGCCCCGCCCCCGCCGCCGGGTCTTCCTCCTCCTCTTCCTCGTCCTCGTCATCCTCGTCGTCGTCTGCCGCCGCCGTAAGCAGCTCGGTGGAGCCCCGCGCCGCAGACAGCCGCCACCTGATGGAGACATCCTCGGCACAGCCGCCCGCCGCCCGCGATCCGCCCAAGGCCTGCATGGAGGAGGTGGGCGGTGGCGGCAGGCTGGCTCTGACCCCCACCAACAACAACAACACCACCACCGCCAACAACAATAACAACAGCAGCAGTACCAACAACAACACCACAAACAATACCTCCACCAGCACCAACAACATCAGTAGTAGCGCCAGCAGCGTGGCCGCCGGCGGCAGCCTTTCCGCCGCCGCCACCACCACCGCCAGCGGCACCGGCAGAAGCGGTGCCAACAACGGCGCTGGGCGCGGCCTCAGCCCCCAGAAGGGCTTGGGAGGGCTGGAGCCCGTGGGCGTGAAGGGCGGCGAGAGCGGCGGGCTGGGCTGCTTCGGATACCGCGGCGAGGAGGACGCTGGCCTGATCCGGCCGGCGCCCATCACGGAGGTGCGGGCCAGCGAGGCACGCTTTGACCTGCCTCACTCCTACACCACCCTCGACCTGGACCGTCAGGCCGCCGTGCCCGTCTCCCAGCCCCACTTGCCCCCTGCCCCCGCTCCCTTCGAGGCATCCACGGCCCCGGCAGGCAGCGGCTCATTGGGGGGCGGCTCCCTCTCAGCCATGACGCCCACGCCCGGCCCCCTGGTTGGGGGCGCCGGACCCCTGCTGCCCCCACACGGACCCTTCGACGGCCTGAAGCCGCCCGTGTCCTCCGAGTACCCTGTCACCACCGCCCACAACACTTTCTTCATGAACAAGGCGGCGTGCGGCGCAGAGGTGAAGCTCAACGAGGCCACGCCCTGCACCGCCGCCTGCATGCCGCCCGCCCCGCCGCCGAACACCATGTACCAGAGGTGAGGCGCCATGCACACACACACACACACACACACACACACACACACACACACACACACACACACACATGACGTCACTAACCCCTCCCCTCCCCCCTCCAGCCCGGGGTACAGATACGACAGCTCGGCCATCAACCTGAGCGTCAAGACGCCCGCGCTGGGCCCCAACCCCATGTCCCCCGCCAGTGTGATGGACCTCTCGGGGCCCATGGGTGCCGGCGGCCCCATGGTTACCTCCCCGCACTACCCCGGCCCCGGCGTGTCGCCCTGCTACAGCGGCCCCCAGCTCGTGTCCCCAGGCAGCTCCCACGACTCCCAGCACACCAGCCAGACCCTCGACCTGTCCCTCGCCAGGCCCCCGGGCTCCCTCAGGTGAGGCACCACGCCCCCGCGCTGCAGCTTGCCATGCCATGCCATGGCCAGCCACACCACACCACACCACAATACTTATCACCACGATACAGCATGCCATGCCATGCCAAACCACACCATACTACACCACACCACACCACAATACCACCACGATACAGCATGCCATGCCATGCCAAACCACACCACACCACACCATAATACTTACCACCACGATACAGCATGCCATGCCATGCCAAATCACATCACATCACATCACATCACATCACATCACATCACATCACATCATAACACACACACACACACACACACACACACACACACAGTTTGGTGACCTACGTTATATTTTGAGTGCCTGGCGGCTGAGTGGATCAAGAGTTGCAGGCCATAGCAGGTGGAGGCAGTCTGGGCGTGTCTCCTTCCATGGTTTGTCCTTCCCTCTGCTGACTCACAAATTATAAAAACAGATTTTTTTGGTGCTGCCAGGCAGTAGTGCCGGCAGGCTCTTGGTCGACCCCGGCCCCGGCGATTTTTTTATAGTGGCTGCCGTGATGCGTGCGGCGGATTACTTCCCTGCCCCTTGCCGCCAGCACCAGGGCAGCCATTTTGTTCTTGGATTAGGAATAGAGACAGAACAACACTTAACTCAGTTCCTGTATACTGAACACACACACACACACACACACACACACACACACACACACACACACACACACACACACACACACACACACACACACACACACACACACACACACACACACACACACACACACACACACACACACACACACACACACACACACACACACACACACACACACACACACACACACACACACACACACACACACACACACACACACACACACACACACACACACACACACACACACACACACAGCACCCAATTAACATGCCCCGTCTCTCCCCCTCACCCTGCCCCGCCCCGTCACGCCCCCCCAGCGGCCCCACCAGCCCCGAGTACAGCCCCCCTTCACGCCTGGGGTCGGGGTACCCTGGGGGCGGTGCACCCTTCCAGCAGCCGGCCACCATCGACGAACAGACCGAACCCGTGGACTTCTCTGCACCAACTGAGCCTGTTAATTTCAGCCTCGCCCGCCCCCTTGATTATGGCGTCACCCCCGACTACTCCCGCGCCCCCACCGCCCCCGCCTGCACCCCCCACGACAACGGGTACGCCGCCACGCCCGACAGATCCCACGACTTCCGGAACATGAACGGTAAGAACGACGACCATGATCATGACGATGAGTGGGTCACCTTCGTCGTGGGTGTTTGAGTGGTGGTGATGAGAGTTGTGGTGTGTGAATTGTGGTGTAGAAGGGAAGGGATTCTTTGTAACTTCTTCACTATCAAGTTTTGGTGTTAGAGAAGTTATGGACCCTAATTTATTTTTTCTTTTTTAACATCAGAGGAGCCAGTGCAAGGGCGTAAAAAAAATAATTAAAAAAAACACTACTTACTGCTCCTGAATAGAGAAGAGTGGCCAAAAAGATAAATCAATTTCGGGAGGAGAGGTGTTCTGATACCCTAATTAAACAGTCTTGTCAAACTAAAGTAAAAAGGAGACGTATTAGTGATAGTTGTGGTGTGTGAACTGTGGTGTAGAGTGGAAGGTATTCTGAGTCTGCAGCTTCTTCATGATAAAGCTGGATAAAGTCGTTGTGTTAGAGGGGTAACTGGACCCTTTCAAAGCAATATTGTCAAACTTGTGTACAAAGGAAGGGTGGTGAGGAATGAATCGAATGTGTGCCAGAGTTCATTTTTGTAAGAATAACGGAGCTGTCATAAAGATGCAATTGATCTCAATCTTAAATGTAAAATAGAGTGATGTTAAACTTACATAGGAAAGTCATGATACTGAACTTAAGCTTGGTGATGAATTTAATAAGTAGCAGAATTCAATCTTCTAAGTTTTTTTTTCTTTTTTTTTTACAACAAAGGACACGGCTCAAGGGCAACAAAAAGGGTATAAAAAAATTAGTCCGCTACTCCCCGCTCCCACAACAGACAAAAGTAAAGAGTGGCCAAAATAGAGGTCAATTTCGGGTGTAGAGGTGTCCTGATACACGCTTCGCAAGGTAGTGATGTTATATTTGCTAACTTTAACTGTAGGATGAATTAAGATTCTTGAGCCTGAGCAATATATTGATGTCGAATTATGTTTAACTATGATTTTAAACTGAGTAAATGATAAACCTTTCCAATGTTAAAAAGTTTTGTTGAAAAATTTCAGTAACTTTTCACGTATTGTAATCTGAGTGGACGGATAACTTACTTCATTTTTAACTTCTCCCAACAGCAACACTAACTCCCAACGACCCGCCACTAACACCACTAACGCTCATAACCAGGAATCACTAGTAACATTAGCCCGTAACCACTAACAACAATAATCTATACAGTTTTACCACTAATAGCCAACCCCAATGACAGCTAACCCCACTGAGCATGAACACTGCCTACCTCTTACCTCCTTACCACTAACCTCCCTATCTTTAAACTCCTTACCACTAACCTTATCTCTAACCTCCTTACCACTAACCTCCCTACCACTAACCTCCCTACCTCTAACCTCACTACCACTAACCCTACCCCTAACCCCCCTACCTCTAACCTCCCTACCACTAACCTCCCTACTTCTAACCTCCCTACCTCTAACATCCCTACTCCTAACCTCCCTACCCCTAACCCCCCTACCTCTAACCTTCCTACCTCTAACCTTCCTACCTCTAACCTTCCTACCTCTAACCTCTCTACCTCTAATCTCCTTACCACTAACCTCCCTACCTCTAACCATCCTCCCACTAACCTTCCGGCCACTAACCACTAACCCCACTAACCACTAACCAGGCTACAACACCATGACCACCCGCCCCTACGACGTGACCAGCGCCTACAACGCGGGCTACATGGGCTACCAGAGCTACCAGGGCGGGTACATGGGCGCCGGCAGCTACGGGACGGCCATGAGCGGGGACTACATGACCACCAGCGCCTGTACCACCCCCTACCAGCTGTCCCCATCACGCTCCCAGCCCCCGCCCACGCCCATGCCCGACAGGTAACCCCAAGCCCGTGATGATTTGGGGGTGGGTTAGCTTGGGTTCTGGGATTTTTTTTTTTTCCTCTTGCTTTTTTGTTTTGTTTTGTTTTGTTGTTTTTGTTAGTGTTTTCATGACGCAGGTTCAGTGTTTGTTTTCGTTTTATTTATTTGCAATTTTCATATTAATCTCTCTCTCTCTCTCTCTCTCTCTCTCTCTCTCTCTCTCTCTCTCTCTCTCTCTCTCTCTCTCTCTCTCTCTCTCCCATTTTTCGTTTCCTCCTTCCACATGATTACCCCTCCCCCCATTCCCCCTTCCCCCCTCACCCCCCCCCCCTCCTAAAATGAGGACCCAGAGACAAAAGTTCCGTTTCCCGTCTCTGAACCCTTGAAACTCCGAGGTTCTTTGTTTCGAAGCTCCGAACCTTTATGAGGCGATATTACTGATTCGCCTCAAAGATTCGGTTCCCAAGTGGGTTATTACGTCTCTCTCTCTCTCTCTCTCTCTCTCTCTCTCTCTCTCTCTCTCTCTCTCATCATGTATTTGAGATGGATTTGCAGACTCCTTTCCTCATCTATTCCTCCATCATTGTTTTTTCTCTCCATCCCCTCCTTCTTTTTACCTTCCATCTCTTCATTCCATCATTCCTCCCTCCCTCCCTCCATTCCTTCATCCGTCTTTCCTCCAACGCATCTCTTCTTCCTTTCCTCCCTCTTCCCTCCATTCAACTTTTCCTCCTCCTCTACCGCCACCTCTCCATCTATCCCTCTTTTCTTCCCCTTCTTCTATCACTTCTTCCATATTTTTTTCCTCTCCTCCATCCCTCCTTCCGTATTATTTTTTCCTTCCTCTTTCCCTCCATCCCTCCTTCCATCTTTTTTTCCTCTTTTCCTCCATTATTTTTTTGTCCTTCCTTTTTCCCGCCATCCCTCCTTCCATTTTCTTTTTTCTTTTCCTTCTTCTATCTTATTTTTTTCCTCATTCCTGCTCACTTTCACTCATATTCACGTAGTCATTCACTGCTATATTTACTTTCTTACAATAGTTTTTTCAGCTGTTAGTGTGATAAGTTATAGATTTTTTTTTCTTGTTTTTTTTTATTTCCAGTATACGAGTTTTTGTAAATGTGAAAATCTTGAAGAGTTACTGCTATATTAGATTTAAGGGGATACGTTTTCTGTCTTACAATTATTCTCATGTGTGTTTCATCTCGTGTGCAAACTATGACAACACTCCAATCCTCTTGTGTTGCTGTTTCCTCCTTTCACTCTTCAGCAACACAAAAAAATCTCAACACAAATGCATATCTAGTTTTCTTGCAACTATGACAACACTCCAATCCTCTTGTGTTGCTGTTTCTTCCTTCCACCCTTCAGCAACACAAAAGAATCTCAACACAAATGCATATCTAGTTTTCTTGCTCTTCTTCCTCTCATCACGCAACAGAATCCCTTTTTCGCAACACAGATCCTCTCTTTCCTTGTGTTGCTGTTCCCTTCTCTCAGGCTTCAGCAACACAAACAATGTCAACACTATTACGTTTCTGGTTATATTTTTCTTCGTTTCTATATCACTCAACACAATTCGCAACACTTCGGTTTTCTCTCTGCTTGTGTTGCTTCTTCCTTCTGTCATCTCTCCGCAACACACTAACATCTAACAACACAAATACAGGTCTACTTTTTCCCCTTTTAGTTTCATCTCGCAACACAATTCTCTTTTGCAATACTTAAGGTCCATTCTCTTTTTGTGTTGCTTTTTATTTCACCCCTCAGCAACTCAACTAACAACACAAATACAGGTCTAGTTACTCTCGTTTTCCTTCCATCTCGCAACACAACTCTTTTTGGCAACATTTAAAGATCCATTCTCTCTTTGTGTTGCCTTTTCTCTCACCCCTCGTCAACACACCAACAACTAACAACACAAATACAGGTCTAGTTTTTTTTTCTCCTTTTCCTTCCATCTCACAACACAATTCTTTTTTTGCAACACTTAAAGATCCATTCTCTTTTTATGTTGCCTTTTGCCTCACCCCTCGGCAACACAGTAGCAGCTAAGAACACAAATACAGGTCTAATTTTTCTCCTTTTTCCTTCCATCTCGCAACACAATTCTTTTTTGCAACACTTAAAGATCCATTCTCTCTTTGTGTTAACTTTTGACTCATCCCTCGGCAACGCACTAACATCTAACAACACAAATACAGGTCTAGTTTTTCCCCTTTTTCTTTCATCTCGCAACACAATTCTTTTTTGCAACACTTAATTCTCTTTTTGTGTTGCCTTTTGTCTCACTCCTCGGCAACACACCAGCAACTAACAACACAAATACAGGTCTAGTTTTTTTTCCCTTTCCCTTCCATCTCGCAACACAATTTTTTTGCTACACTTAATTCTCTTTTTGTGTTGCCTTTTATCTCACCCCTCTGCAACACACCAGCAACTTACAACACAAATACAGGTCTAGTTGTTCCCCTTTTTCTTTCATCTCGCAACACAATTCTTTTTTACAACACTTAAAGATCCATTCTCTTTTTGCGTTCCCTTTTCTCTCACCCCTCGGCAACACACCAGCAACTAACAACACAAATACAAGTCTAGGTTTTCCCCTTTTCCTTCCATCTCGCAACACAATTTTTTTTTGCAACACAGATCTTTTACTGCCCTGTGTTGGTCTTTCTGTCTGTGCCTTCAGCAACTTAAAGGAATCTGGCAACACTAATACAGGCCTAGTTTTCTTTTTTTTTTTTTTTTTTGTCTTTTCACGCAACACAATTCTCCTTGCAACACCTACAGATCCTTTCCTTCCTTGTGTTGAGGCTTCCTTCTCTCAGCCTTCAGCAACACAAATTTAAACTATCGCAGCACATTTCTCCCTCTCTCTTCTCTTCCCATTCTCCTTCCTTCCTTTTCTCCCTCTTTACTGTTCTTTCTCCTTTACTTCCTCTCTCTCCTGCCCTTCCCCTCTACTCCGTTCTTCTTCTTTTTTCTTCGGTTTTCTGTCCACGTTTTTCCTATCCCTCCCGTCCCCTTTTCCTCTCCCTCCTGCCCTTCCTCCCTCTCCATTCCTCCCTTCTCCCTTTTCCTTTATCTCGTCCAATTCTCTTTTCTCACTATTCTGTACCTCACTTTCTTCCTATCCTTTTCTCTTGTCTTCCTTTCCTCTATTCCCCCTTCCGTCCGATCTTCCTTTCTTTTTCCTCTTGCTCTCCTTTCCTCTCTTTCCCCTCCCTCCTTCCTTTCCTCTCTTTCCCCTTCTGCCCTCCTTTCCTCTCTTCTTCCCGCCATTCTTTCCTCTTCCTCTCTCCCTTCCGTCTTCTCCCTCCCGCCCTTCCGTCTTTCCATTCTCTTCTCCCTTCCATTCTTCCGTTATCTCCTCTCCCTCCCGTTCTTCCGCCTTTCCGTCTTCCCTTCTTCCTCCCGCCCTTCCATACTTCCATTCTCTTCTTCCTTCCATCCTTCCGTTATCTCCTCTCCCTCCCGTTCTTCTCCGCCTTTCCATCTTCCCTTCATCCTCCCACCCCCCTTTCCTCTCTTCCCCCGCCCTCCCGCCCACCCGGTCCCCCTCACCGCCGCTTCTCTATCAGCAGCGGCGTACGTGCTTACTCCCGCAGCAGCAGCAGGAGGGACGGGAAGGAGCTGATCCAGTGCCCCACGCCAGGCTGCGACGGGATGGGCCACGTCACCGGGAACTATGCCACTCACCGCAGGTTGGTCATGCTCCGGGGTGCCTCTGTCTATCTGTCTTTCCGTCTATTGCTGCTGTTTCTTTCTATTGCTACTCTTTCTTTGTCTATCTATCTGTCTTTCTGTCTATTGTTGCTGTTTCTTTCTATTGCTACTCTCTCTCTGTCTCTGTCTATCTATCTGTCTTTCTGTCTGTTGTTGCTGTTTCTTTCTATTGCTACTCTTTCTTTGTCTCTGTCTATCTATCTGTCTTTCTGTCTATTGCTGCTGTTTCTTTCTATTCCTACTCTCTCTCTCTCTCTCTCTCTGTCTATCTATCTGTCTTTCTGTCTATTGCTGCTGTTTCTTTCTATTGCTACTCTCTTTCTCTGTCTATCTATCTGTCTTTCTGTCTATTGCTGCTGTTTCTTTCTATTGCCACTCTCTCTCTGTCTATCTATCTGTCTTTCTGTCTATTGTTGCTGTTTCTTTCTATTGCTACTCTTTCTTTGTCTATCTATCTGTCTTTCTGTCTATTGCTGCTGTTTCTTTCTATTGCTACTTTCTCTCTGTCTATCTATCTGTCTTTCCGTCTATTGCTGCTGTTTCTTACTATTGCTACTCTCTCTCTGTCTATCTATCTGTCTTTCCGTCTATTGCTGCTGTTTCTTTCTATTGCTACTCTCTTTCTCTGTCTATCTATCTGTCTTTCTGTCTATTGTTGCTGTTTCTTTCTATTGCTACTCTCCCTTTGTCTATCTATCTGTCTTTCCGTCTATTGTTGCTGTTTCTTTCTATTGCTACTCTCTCTCTGTCTATCTGTCTGTCTTTCTGTCTATTGCTGCTGTTTCTTTCTATTGCCACTCTCTCTCTCTGTCTATCTATCTGTCTTTCCGTCTATTGTTGCTGTTTCTTTCTATTGCTACTCTCTCTCTGTCTATCTATCTGTCTTTCTGTCTATTGCTGCTGTTTCTTTCTATTGCTACTCTCTCTCTGTCTATCTATCTGTCTTTCTGTCTATTGTTGCTGTTTCTTTCTATTGCTACTCTCTCTCTCTCTCTCTCTCTCTCTGTCTATCTATCTGTCTTTCTGTCTATTGCTCTGTTTCTTTCTATTGCTATTCTCTCTTTTGTCTCTGTCTCTTTATCTCAAGCTATCTATCTGTGTACTCCGGCCGTCAGTTCTGCTTTAATTCCTTATCTCTATCTTTCTGTCTATTGCTACTTTGTCTCGTCTTTGTCTCTGTCTCAAGCTATCTGTGTCTGTTCGGGTCTTTTGTGTCACTTAATTTGTTTCTCTCTCTCTCTCTCTCTCTCTCTCTCTCTCTCTCTCTCTCTCTCTCTCTCTCTCTCTCTCTCTCTCTCTCTCTCTCTCTCTCTCTCTCTCTCTCTCTCTCTCTCTCTCTCTCTCTCTCTCTCTCTCTCTCTCTCTCTCTCTCTTATTTCTTAATCTCCTAGAAATATTTTAGGTTTAAAGTTAGAATTGTGGATAGTGGCAATGATGATTATTTGTAGTAGTTAAATAATAGCAATAATAATGATAATAATAATAACAATTAACAACTAAACAATAGTGATAATCTTCAATACGTATAAGAGAGAGAGAGAGAGAGAGAGAGAGAGAGAGAGAGAGAGAGAGAGGACCATTTATAAGACACGACTAATTAAATGTCATTATTGGACCATTAATCTGTCATGAGGAGTGATTAGGGTGTTGCCTCACCATGTAGCCGCCAGCCATGCACTGTGCCATGTGTCACTGTTGTCATCATCACACCTGTCATCACAATGCCCACCCACATACATTTTCATCCATTACTCATCCCCACTCATCCAGTCATCGTGGTCACTGTACAGTCTTCACCAGTCATCCATCAGCCATGTCTCACCTGTGCTGGCGTTGTTCACCTGCCACCCATCCGTCACCCCCCGCCCCTCACCCTCGCCCTGAGTCACCACGCCCCATCAGTCCATCAGTGAGTGAGTCGGTGAGCCTCGCGGGCATAAGCCACCTGTCCCCCTTTTCCCCGACGCCCCGTGTCGCTCACAGTCTTGGTCCCAAAGCCCCTCACCTGGCCAAGTCTCTCCTCGCCCCACCACGCAGCCTGTCCGGGTGTCCCCGCGCCGACCGCTCCAGCATCCAGCACCAGACGCAGGAGCTCAAGTGCCCCACGCCAGGATGCGACGGCTCCGGCCACGTCACCGGCAACTACTCATCCCACCGCTCGCTGTCCGGCTGCCCGCGCGCCAACAAGCCCAAGCACAAGCCAAAGGACACGCAGGATTCGGAGCCACTGCGGTGAGTATTAGGGCTGACGCCTCCCTCCACACCGACTGTGGCGTTGTGCAACTCGGGTCACAGACAGCTACAGCCTTGCCTCACCTTCACTGGCTTCAACTAAGCACTCAGACCCTCTTGACCTGTGAGCCAAAGTTACACAATCGCGCAAAGCTCAGGTTCGTAGTCTGTGTGTGTGTGTGTCGCTGTGTTCTGTACCCGCTTTCGTTGGCTGCCTTCTGAGGCCGGACCTCCCTCCCTGGTGACGAGGCTTGGACCGTGCCGCCCCCCAACCCTCCGGACCCGCCGCGCCGCGCCGCCGCACCGCTGCCGCCGGGCACCGCGCCGCGCCGTCCCCACCCTGCACGGCGCGCCGCGGTGCCCGACGGCGGCGGCTCGTCCTCGGTGACGATAGAGACGCTGCAGGACCCGCGTCACTAGTTGCCCAGAGCAGTGCTCGGCGGCCGCTCGCCGCGCCGCACCGCGCAGTGCGAGAGTAAATTAAGCCGCAGCCGCCGCGCCGGGTGCCCGCGACGCCGCGCCTCGCCTGCACCTCTCGCGTCCGCGCGGCGTCCTGGGCGCTGGCGCCGGCGGCGGCGGCGGCGACGGAGGGTGGAGCCCGTCCAAGCCTGGCCGCCAGCGGCGGGGCGGCGTGCCGCTGCTCACA
The DNA here is from genome assembly GCF_024679095.1 of Eriocheir sinensis. Taxonomy (NCBI): domain Eukaryota; kingdom Metazoa; phylum Arthropoda; class Malacostraca; order Decapoda; family Varunidae; genus Eriocheir; species Eriocheir sinensis. The sequence goes on along the minus strand of NC_066562.1, from coordinate 3,435,552 downwards.
AGTTGGTGTATGGGAGGCCCGTGTTACTGACGCCCAGTCATCCATGGATAGACCAGTCTTGCCAAAATATTGCCTTAAATGATAAAGTCAGTTATCAATGAATCATGACGATGGTTTTCATGCCAGCCAGTAGCGAGCTAGATCTGTAGTCGCCAGTTTTCCGGGAGCCGCGGCGACCCGCCTCCCCATCACCTCACTGACCGCATTGTGCTGCCCTTATAGCTGTCCAGTCCCTGGATGTGATGGGTCGGGGCACTCCACGGGCAAGTTTCTCAGTCACAGGAGGTAAGAAGGCCGAGCTTGTGGGAGCCAGAACTAACACCACTTGAGGCCTCCGCGCGCCCTCCGTCTGCCTGCCACGCGCCTGTCCTCGGCGGCCCGGCGCTGCTGCTGCTGCTGCATCATGCCTCACTTTTTCACGTTGCCATAAATAAAGCTGCCTTCAGCTCTCAGCTCTTGTCACCTCCTGCTGCCGGCGGCGCGACGAGGCGGCGCGTGTTGCCAGGCCCAGACGCTGACCTCAAGTGGAGTTGACCCACTGGATCCCACTTGTAGTACTACCATGCTAGTCCCCTGTGTCGGACATACTGCATGCCCACCTGAGACATAGTTGCCTTGTGCTAATACTGAGCTCCGAGGCGACGCCGCCGCCGCCCTAACTTGCCCGGTGTCCGTCCCGCAGTGCCTCCGGGTGTCCCATCGCCAACCGCAACAAGATGCGCTCCCTGGAGGGGGGCGGGGGGGCGGGGCTGGGGATGGGCGTCACCATGGGCGTCTCCACTGGTCTAGCGGCCATGGGGGAGCCTCGACCTCCTCTCCTGGCGGCGTCGTACTCCACGGGCGGCCCCACTGGCCCACCCACGGCCGCCCACTCCCTCTTCGCCCGCCCACTCCTCCACCCCCTCCAGCCCCCTCCCGCCAAGAAGCTCAGGATGGATGACTCGTCCCTGGCCTTCAAGACAGGTGCGTCCATCCCACATGCATGATGACCCCAACCCCCACCGCCCCCCCCTACCCTGGGCCGCCACCCCCTCACCCTGGCCCCCACCCCCCAGGCATTCTGTGATACACACACACACACACACACACACACACACACACACACACACACACACACACACACACACACACACGGGCGCCCCTCTCACAACTTGCTCTCAGTAACCCACAAGAGAGGGGGATGAGGGGAGCTGTCGTCCCCCTGACCCCCCCTCCCCCCCTTCCCCCTCCTAACCATCGGGTGACGGTAACTAAGGGGGAGGAGACCCCCACGTAAAGTAATTACCGGCCAGGGGTGAACTTACTGTTACCTTGTGTGTGAATGATTTATTTTCTGTGTGTGTGTTTGTGTGTGTGATTTAGTTTTATTTCGTTTTCAGTCACCGCGTGAGTGAATGGCGTGTAGTATTGTTGCCATAATTAACTTTTTCCTTGATTTTCTTTTCAACACGAATGACAATTATCAATATTTTTCGTTTTTCTCTTTATTTTCACATCATACAACATTCACGTCACGAGATAACACACACACACACACACACACACACACACACACACACACACACACACACACACACACACACACACACACACACACACACACACACACACACACTAAGGCCGCCCCTCTATTCCCCGCACAGAAGGCGAGGACCACACTGGCTTGGCCTCGGAGATCTCGGAGTTACAGAAAGAGAACGCTTCCATGGATTCGCACGTGAACAAATTACGCCATGACGTCTCCTCTATGGAAGTGGCCCTCAAGGTCGAGCAGAAGGTAAGAGAGAGAGAGAGAGAGGGGGGGGTATGGTGTAGTGTCAGTCTTTACGGTTCTCATGGTAAAAGTACTTAGGTTGTGGTTGTTCTGAGTGTAATGCAGGCGGCGTGTGATGGTGTGAGGGTGTGGTGATGCTGTAGTGCGGTGAGGGAGTCCAGTAATGGTGGTAGAGTTGTCATTGTGGTGGGTTGGGTGGGTTGTAGCGTACACTGGTGCGGACTTAGTAGTAGTTGGGAGTAGTGTAGTGCCTTAATTATAGTAGTAGTGATATGAATCGTCAAGGGGGAGGTACTGATGGTGGTAAGGGTGGCGGGGAGTGCCGGCCCTGGTGTCTGGCATATTCCCTCGCTCCCCGCACCACCACCCCGGGTTGGAGGCAGCCACCCCTTAATACTTTAGTTCGACACAAATATGAAGTCAGTTTGGGTGGGCCCCGATCCTCTCCACAGCGCTGCCGCATCACCTCAATGCTTCACTCTCCCTCATGTGTCATCTACGTACTATTTGATTTTTTTTTTTCTTCAAATATTCAGTATACATTAGATAAGATTTGGCAGAGCTGTGGCCAGGGAACTTCCCGAGCGCCACGCCCAAACTGACTACATATACAGGAGGACTACATAACTATAATGGGAGGCCCGGGGCCAATGTGGGAGATTCATGATCATAGCTGAGTCGGACTATATATAGGCAGCTCCACCTCAACCCCCCACCCCCCCAGGAGGCGGCTGGAGCTGGTGAGCGCGGCGCGCACCTCACCGAGTACTACGAGTCGCTACGGAACAACGTGATGTCGCTGCTGGAACACGTGAAGCTCCCCGGCGGGGGCGGCGCCCCGCCACCCAACGAGCGGCTGAGCCACGACAACTTCGACTCGTACCTCTCCAAGATACACTCACTCTGCACCGATAACTACTGCGACGACAACCGCCCGCTGTACGACAGCGTGCGCTCCGCCCTGCACGACTTCACGGTGCCGCCCACGCCCATCTGACATGACTAGGGGTACGCCGGGGCGGGGTCGGCGCCCCCCTCAGTGGCAGCGGCGGCGGCCAGCGTCCCGCCCACCCACTCGTACTTCCCGACCTCCTTCACCACGCCCTTCTTCGGCGTCCCGCCCGTTAGCACCAGCATGGCCAACAGCATGGCCATGGGCGGCATGGGTGGCGGCGCCATGGCCGGCAGCGGCGGCGGGGGCGGCGGGGGTGGCGGGGGCGGCGGAGCGCCCGCCACCCATGGCTTCGTCAACCCCGGCCACAACGCAGCCCTGGGCAGCAGCAGGTGACGGGCCCCGCCCCGCCCCGCTCCACCCCCCGCTCACCCCCACCACGAGCTTTAACCTCTGCGATGACGTGTACATAGCGGCCCCAACGAGGCCTCGCCGGGGCGGGGCGGGGCGGCGCGGCGCGTATATAGTGTAGCGGCTTCCCTGTGTCTGCTCCGTGTTCCCCGAGGCCCCGCCCCGCCCCGCCCCGGCCGCCGTCCGGGCCCCGCGAGGCCCCGTCCCGCGGCGCCACGGACGTAAATCCTTCGGTGTGTTACTGTTTTATATATACTGTATTTACATCATAGGTTTGTAGGCTAACCCCGAGAGGTAGTGTTTGTTTGTTTGTGGCTGCGTGGCGGCAAAGTGTGTGTGTGTGTGTGTGTGTGTGTGTGTGTGTGTGTGTGTGTGTGTGTGTGTGTGTGTGTGTGTGTGTGTGTGTGTGTGTGTGTGTGTGTGTGTGTGTGTGTGTGTGTGTGTGCGCACGCCTGTGTGTGTGTGTGTGTGTGTGTGTGTGTGTGTGTGTGTGTGTGTGGCAGGCATGCTGGCGGGCAAGCGTGTCGGACAATCAAAAGAACACACACACACACACACACACACACACACACACACACACACATCATCATCATCCCGGTGAGTGTTGTTGCCCCTCGGGGCCTGAGAGTGCCCCGCCACCTTTCCGTTCCTTCTGCCCCACCCAGTGCCGGGCGTGTCGGGGCGGTGCCTCTCGCTCGCCGCCGTGCCCCGTTGCTGTGTGTCCCCTTGCAGTAGAGGTAATGAGTGCCGTGGTCCTCCCAGCAGCTGTGTTTTGTAGTGGGCCGCCAAGAAGAGTTGTAGCTGCGCATTGCGAGGGGCGCCCCGCGGCCCATCTCTGCCAGGTACTGATGAGATGCCGCCACGGCCAGCCACGGAGTGTTTGCCACGGGCGAGCAGAGCTGCCGGTCCGGCCACGCTGCGGGAGGCACCGGCGCCTGGCGCACACACACACACACACACACACACACACACACACACACGTGACGGATGGACTAAAAGACATGCCGCCGCGTGAGTTGAATGTATGTGCTGCCGCGGCGGGAGGAACAGCAGCAGCATGGCTGCATTTGGCTGCCCAGCAGCCCGAACAGGTCAGTTAGTGTCCCGCAGTCCCGTCAGAAAGCTGCCTTGGAGCGCTGCTTCTCCCGTGAGTAATCCACCCCGCGAAGGGTGAGGCAATGGAGGAGCGCCAGGCGTGTCCCTCCCCGGGGGTGTCGTGCAGGCGTGCCGCGGCACGCCGGACACCTGTCGCGTGCCCGGCGACCTCAACGACCGCAGCAGCAGCAGCAGACTGTTTCTACCGATTACTTTCGACGTTACCATGTCCTGTTGTGTTGCATAGGGTGTCGAGCGTTACAATTCCCCCCCCCCCTTCCCCTTCCCTCCCCTCTCCCCTACCCTTCGCCCCTCCCCTGCCCCCTCCCTCCCCTCCCATTGTTGTGTTGTCACTGGGTCAATGCCAGTGGGGGGGCGGGGCTGCCAGGCTAGGCCCTTCCCCCCTCCATATTTTTTGTATAAATGTACCTTATCACTCAATGTATTAAACTGTCATTTTGAAGCTACGTTGATTTGTTACTAACCCCGCGCACGGAAAGGACGGCCCCAGAAACAGTAGTGGTGGCTGTGACTGCAGCAGAAATACTAACAATAGGTGGTAGTAGTAATAGTACTGTAGTAGTAGTAGTAGTAGTAGTATAGTAATATTGGTGGGAATAAAAACAGTAGTAGTAGTAGTAGTAGTAGTAGTAGTAGTAGTAGTAGTAGTAGTGGTAGTAGTAGTAGTAGTATTTATAGCTATTTCCAATAAAATCATTGCGGGAGGCGTGCTATAGCGGGCTCCTTAGCTGTAAAGAAAAAAAAAAAGGTAGTGATGGTGGGGGCAGTAGTTGTGGTAATAACAGTAGTGATGGTAGTAGTAGTAGTAGTAGTAGTAGTAGTAGCAGTAGTAGTAGTAGTAGTAGTTGGGGGAGGGGGGGGGGAGGAATTCGCCGCGGTACCTGGCATATCGAGGAGCAGCAACAGGTAACGGAAGAGACAGGAGGAGGAGGAGGAGGCACGTCTACCTGTCGGAGGATAATTGCGTCAAGGAAAGGTGAGCACAAGAACTTTTACCGTGTGTGTGTGTGTGTGTGTGTGTGTGTGTGTCAATCCTCAAGTCCTCGTCACAGAGATAGAAATTTATGCCTTAGTGCCTCCTCTTATTTCCTTGTTTTCTTCCCGTCGCGTGGAAGGAAGAAAATGTAACAATAATATTAAAGGGCTATCTAAACTATTCTTGCTAATAATTATTACTACCATGGAGGTAATTACTACTAACCACCCTTGTTAAGCTTCGTAATGTGAGTTAGGGCCAAAAGTTAACCTTACCACGCTCCCTTCACCTACACCTATAAAAAAGTAAGTAAGTAGCGGGCTTTTTTTCATTTTCTTTTTTTTTCTTTTTTAAGCACTTGATCTGTCTCCTTTGCTGTAAAAAAAGAAACGCCTCCCTGTACAGTATTTAGAAGGTGTGTGAGTGTGTGTGTTTTATGGCCTCGAGTGGAGCTGTAACTAAAATATTCTAACCCGTTGCAGGTCACCGCGTTGCCTGCCACTCTTGTTTCTCCATCAAGTGTGTGGGCCTGGGCATGGTGAGCCTGGAGTCGCGGCCCGGGTGTGTCAAGACTTGGAGAATACTCAGAACAGCAGAGGCGGCAAGATCTACAACTACTATAGTATCGAGTGACTAGCAAGGATAACAGTGGGTACCGAACACAGCAGCCATTGTTACGGTACTTCTATTGCTACTGCTACATCAACAAGACTACTACGACTGCTATACTACTACTACTACCACTACTACTACTACTACTACTACTACTACTACTACCACTACTGCTACTACTACTACTACTATTTTTTCTTACTGCTACTACCACTGATGATTCTACTATTTTTCTAACCACCACCATTACTTCTGCTGCTACTACTACTACTACTTGTACTACTCCTTTACATTGGAGAAACTACAATAACGCACCTCTATATTCATACTAAGACTTTATCACCATTCCTTCCACTACTACTAATAATAATAATAGTTACTACTTTCTTACTACTACTACTACTACTACTACCTATTACAACTACTACTACCTACTACAACTACTACTGCGATGACGACTACCACTTCTACTTTTTCTATTACTATTATCATTTCTACTAATCAATATTTTTTCCTCTCACGGATTTAGCCAGAAGAGGAAGTGGGTTAGTGGATAAGGTGCAGTTGGAGGAAGAGGAAATACAGTAGGAGTGTACAGTTGCATGGTGTAGGTTCGTTAATTGGTATGATGTAGGATTTTTTTATCGGGCACCTTATTTGTATGCCCCGGAGCGCTGGGGAAGTGTGTTTGATTTGCGTGTGTGTGGTGTCATTTGTGGTGTGTGGGCGGTTGCTCTCGTAGTGGCATCATGCTGCGTGGGAACCAGTGATGTTCATGTTTGCGATGCCGTAGAGTTCGTTGGCGTGAGTGTAGTTCATGTCTTATTGTCGGTCACGTTTCTCCCAAATCTCGCGGGCCGCTCCCTTAGACTCGTGCTGCCTTTTTGTTTGTTTGTTTGTTTGGTTACTTAGAGCCTGCAGTGCTGTGTTTCCGTGTCTTCCGTGTTCGGATACTTCTGTCCTGTGGCAAATTTCAACCCTTTGTTCTGTAGTCTTTGTAGTTAATATTTTGGTGTGGGGGGCCGTGTGTGTCGTAGTGGGTGAGTAGTTTAGTGTAGGAAATATACGCGAGTGCAACCACAGAACATTTATCTGTTTTGGTCTTCCAAGCTCTCTCGAAGGTTTTGAGTCTGATCGTTTCCCGCACAAGGGCGTCATCATCGTCTAGGATACCGTTAGAGGTTACAGTTTATTTACGTTGCGTCGTCAGCATAATATAAATCCACTAAGTTAACGTTTCTAGGCCGGGGCATGCCGGACCTGCAGGGGATGAACAACGTCGGGGACAACACGCTGCCTCGGGGCACACCGCAGCGGAGGGGGAAGGGGGATGGTAGTGCTGACTTAACTCTGATGGAGGCTGATCGTTGATGAAGGTCACATACATATTCTTCCCGTTAAGTCTGGCAGTCCGAGTTGTAGAAGTTTGTATTGCTGGCCTTGTAACCGGACCTTGTCAAACGCCTCGCTGATGTAACGCTAAATATATTATTGTGTAGTTCCTTGTCCTTTAGTGTGCATACGCCTCCGTGGTGCAGTGGTTAGCGTGCCTAGCTACGAATCCTCGGGCCCGGATTCGAATCCTGGCCCGGGTAGTCGTCGTGCAGCCCACCCAGCTATTTATCCTCTCTTTCGGGATGCTCTATAAATGGGTCCCTGGAGAAACCTGAGGAGAGTAAACTGTGGTAACCTGGATATCACATACGGACTCCAGTGTGGTTCTTACCCACCACAGGCTTTCGGGTCAATGGTAAGGAGATGAGCACCGAGGCCACGTGCAGCTATAGAGCATCCCACCAAATTTTTATTAGTAAGTGTATTTTTTCTCTAACGATGGAAATAGCCGACGTGGTGCTCCTCCCTGCCCTGAAGCCGTATTGGGACGGGTTACAGAGGTCGTTTTCCTCGAAGTGACACCCGAGCCTGAAGTTGATTATTCTTTCGAAGATTTTTTCTAGAACTTCTTAGGAGTGAGATTGGCCTGTGTTTTTTTTCTGGCCTGTGGATGGTTTACGGGGCTTAATCATCATGGTAAATGTTGCTACTTTAAATTGTCTGTGAAAGTATCCTGTGGTCAACATGGCGTTGTGTTTAGTTTGTTGTGTTTGTTAGTTTAGTTTTAGTTTGCGCCAGCCCTCAAGGGAGGGGGGGGGGGTAGATAACATACTGATCTGTTTATCGATTTTGCACTCCGAGGGATGTCGTTTTCGTTTTGTTTATTGCTACTCGAAGCTCCGCCGTTCCCGTTTCCACTGTAACCAGATTAGCATGAGTCAGACGGCGCGATTCGTCAGTGGGGTGAGGCGAGATTCTTGTGATGAAGCCACGCCAATACTTCTCGCCCATTGTCTTGGTCATAGGGCCAGTTCGACAGTCCAACACCGAGTCATTGTAAGCGCCCAAACCAAACTATATTCTCCTCAATGATCCGTTATTTCCACTCAATACCAGGTACTAATAAAGAGATTTACTGATGTGTTGTTTCCTAAAATTGCCCCATCTCTATATCAACGCCAAACAAGAAATTTTCGTCGTATTTTGTGTTTGGTTGGGGAGCTCACAAACTCCCTGTATTGGACTGTAAAACTGGCCCATAGTCAACGTTGTCTCCAGGCGATATTGGGAACACTGACCTCCAGTTTGCCCTCAGCTCTCGATCAAATATCGTCATAGTCTTCTGTTTTGCGTCCTGCTTTCTCAAGGTCGCTGAGGCGTTTTAGAGGGTCCCCCGCAAGCGTTGAATTCCCTGCCATAAGGTTTTGTGGTCTTCGTATTGTTCTGCGAGGCCTTTCGCTGTATTTCCCCAGTGCTTGTTGTGTTTGCGTTGCGTGTATCCTGTAGCGTTCATTGGAGGACTCTGCTTTGTTGATGTACAGGGGCGGATCCACAAAATCAGGAACGAGTGCGGGCCGAGGAAATGGGGGGGGGGGCATCAATGTTCAGAAAATTGCCCTCTTTTTTTTTTTTTTTTTTTTCAGCATAAGCTTATATCATATCCGATCTGTCAAGCCAGGGGGGGGCACACCGGATGCCGCCCACCCCCCAGCCTTCCCCTTACCCCCAGCCCTACCCTTACCCCCTATGGATCCGCGCCTGGTATAGTGCGTGCCTCCAGCCGTGGCTTCCGCCGTGGCGGAGGACGTTGTTTCTTTTTTAGGAGCAACGAGTAGCGGGCTTTTTTTATTATTATTGTTTCCTTTTTTTGTGTGCCCTTGAGCTGCCTCCTTTGTTGTAAAAAAATAAAAAATAAATAAAAAATAAAAAAAAGGCATGGCCGAACGTACTACGTGATCAACACGTGGGACCGGATAAGAGTGTTTTGTGTCTTGTGACTGGTATTTTTTTTTTTTTTTTTACATCAAAGGAGACAGCTCAAGGGCATAAAAGAAAGGAAACAATAATAAAAAAAAGCCCGCTACTCGCTGCTCCTAAAAAGAATCCAAGGAGGTGGCCGAAAGATAGGTCAATTTCGGGAGGAGAGGTGTCCTGATACCCTCCTCTTGAAAGAGTTCAAGTCGTAGGCAGGAGGAAATACAGATGAAGGAAGATTGTTCCACAGTTTACCAGCGTGAGGGATGAAAGAGTGAAGATGCTGGTTAACTCCTGCGTAAGGAATTTGGACAGTAAAGGGATGAGCTTGAGTAGAAAGTCGTGTGTGGCGAGGCCGCTGGAGGTGGGGAGGCATGCAGTTAGCAAGTTCAGAAGTGCAGTCAGCGTGAAAATATCGATAGAAGATAGAAAGAGAGGCAACATGGCGGCGAAATTTAAGAGGTAGAAGACCATCAGTAAGAGGAGGAGAGCTGATGAGACGAAGAGCCTTAGGCCCGTACCAAGAGTCATGAAGGTCGAGCCGCGTACCTTCCCTTCGACAATGTAGGCACGGCCTCAGACCGTGCCTTCAATCCTTACCACAAGTCGCTCGGGAAGGTAAATGCACATACACACACTGCAACCTTCTTTTCACCTACCAGATCTAATGCACGCACACACATACAAACACACAGTGCTATTCATGGAGGTATAATACCTCCATGGTGCTATTACAGCCATAATATTGTCCGTTTCATTCCGTCTGTCCACTCGTGAACGTAGATGTGGCACCTGCGCATTGTGAGTTTGTGATTGCGTGAAGATCATTTGAATGTTTGTGTATCCAAAAAATCCTCAAACCATCGTATATGAACCGCAAACAGAAGATTTGCATCGATAATATACCATACAAGGACACGAAGAAACAACTTGTATATCAAACAGTATAGTTTGATCATACTCGAACGATCTATAGCCTTTCAGATACTCATATTTCATCTCATTAAGGGATATAAAGTGACATACGACTCTGCAAGTGTCTATACATAAGGAATTTTGATGTTGCATGTATAAATAACATGGGCAGCCTAATATATTCGAAATAGCCTAGCATCGCATTCAACACTTATTATTTATTATTTCATGTTTTTTCCATTATTAATCGTTATTTGCATGCAGTAAATTATTAAGATACCCTTTGTTTGCACTTGCAGAGCCAGATGCCTTAACTGAAATGATAAAGAATTTGAAAAACCACAGATCGTTGGAGAATGTGAGCCACGAAGGTTCCCGCCTGGCTGGTTCCTCTGTGCTTTGAAGGCGCGTGCTGTTGTTGTAAACAAGACAAACATATTCGCTGCAACTGTAATATATGACTTTCCAATTAGGGAAAATATTTTCTCAGATTGTTTTAACTGAACCGCAACTATTTGCCACGCCAAATTTGGAAAATAAACATATTTTTCCTCGAAGGTCTGAAGGAAGACACGGGGTAGACCTTGCCTTCCCATCGTCTCCCGCAGACCTTCGTTCCAAAAATGCTAGTGACTATAGGTACGCACCGTCCTTCCCTTCGATCTTCGTCGCTAAACCTTCGTGACTCTTGGTACGGGCCTGTGACTCCACTCTGTCCAAGTCTTATTTGATCAAATCATCAAAAAACATCAATCCGTCAAATTTCCCGATGCTTTCATTTTGTCAAAAAGTTCATATAATTTCAATGCATCAAAAGAGAGAGGTCATCGGTGTATCAAAAGATCCAGATGTAATCAAAGCATGAAATCGTTTAAAATCATCACAGCACAAAAAAAAAAAAGGTATCAAAGAATCAAAAACCTACTCAGTGATGATGCTATGACGTTAAGAACCTGACAGTGGAACACATCGATCACCCAAACATTATTGCGTCAAAGAACGAAGCGGCGTGACACAGTAAGCTCGAGACCGTCCGGGAACCACAGTCTCGAACCAACAAGTGGTACACTGCTCGGGCTCACGAAGCAATACCGAGGAAAGTCTCTGCCATACCTTCGACAGATCTTAGCCGTGTGGTCACTTATCGATTCAGAGAACAGGAGCGTATCAGCCCGAGAAACTAAAACAAGGTAAAGTTCCAAGAGTTTCTGTGATGCCGGCCACCTACTCCATTATCCTGGGTAACGTCCATCATGTATACAAGCACACTGCGTGTTATGCCGCTTTGCTATGATCTGAGGACGTTTTTTAGATCTTCAGGCTGGTATACTCAAACATTTCGAGGCTTAGACACCCACATAGCAAGTCTTTTATAGATGCTGTGTTAGTTTGTCCACGGGTAGTGTTAGGAGCCTAGTAATCGTGCAAGGCTTTGCACCATGACCGTGAGAAAGTACCCACGAGAATCCGACTCATCTCCTTTGTGACCTTGTAAAATAGTTATCAAGGAAGCTCAAAGCGTCTGAGAATGTGGACCTAAATTGTTGATGCATTGATAGATTTGGTGTTTTGATGCTCTGAAGATTTATGGCCGTATTCTTAAACAGTTCTGCGCTCAATTACATATATTTGACAAGGCTTTCCTAGGATATGTGGGTATTTGCAGGGGTACCTTTATGACCCTGGTGGTAGTTTAACCTTTATTCTGTACCATGAACCTAAAAAAAGACATTAGAACCAGACTGATTTTCCTTTTCGCCTCTAGAAATTGTTGATGTGAGAGCCGGAAGCGTCTGAAAATACCAACCTTAGTGTTTTAAATGACTAGATAATATCGAGTCTGTTGCAGCTTCTTGATACACCGGCAAGTCTCGCTCTCTGGATGCTTTGAAATGATTGGCTTTTTGTGACGTACTGACGGGGCTGACATATCATTTCAATGCTCGGGCTAAGATCTGTCGAGGGTATGGCAGAGACTTTGCTGGAGTAGTTTTGATGCTTTGAATAGCCTCGGTTGGCGGTGTGGTTATTAGTGAGGACGTCACTTTTTTTCTCCTTTTTTGTGTCTCCATATTTCCTCCTTCCCTTTCCTTTTTCTTTTAATTTATTTCTTTTTTATTTTAGTTCGTCCTTTTTCTGCTTTCTCTCTCTCTCTCTCTCTCTCTCTCTCTCTCTCTCTCTCTCTCTCTCTCTCTCTCTCTCTCCTTCGTTTCTGATCCTCGTGCGCGTAAGTGTTCATGATATGCATTTGGTGGGCCGGTGCGTGCCAGATTATGTTAACTGCTGGATTGTATTTTAGACATTAACTTTTTATCCCCTTCCGTTGCTTCTCAGGCCAGGATGTCTTTTTTCTTGGGTGCACTTTTGTTTGTTTCTTAGTCTGAGGAGTCGGTAGTTTGCTGGCTGGGGCGGGGTAGCGGGGGTGCATTGGGGGCGGAGGGAGGGAACAGGCACGGAGCTGACTCACGGTGTCCTGATGCTCTCTTTAGGTGGTGACGTAAGCTTGTTTGGGTCAGTGCGGCAGGTGGGCGCATAAGGGCGGCGGTGTAGAGGGCGGGGTGTGTAAGTAGGCTGTGTAGGCGGCTTCATGACAGAGGTGGTGAAGTTTTATGAGCTGTAGTGTTCTCGGCGTGTCTGCGTGGCGTGGCGTGGCGTGGCGGGGCCGGGCGATAGCTTATAATTATTACTGCCGGCCAGGGTTGTTGTTTTTTCCAGTGAGCCGCTATTACCTTTGCTATTGCTACTTTTACTACTTCTACTACTACTTCTACTATCATTATAACTACAACTGCTACTACTACAATTATTACTACTGCTACTACTACTACTGAATAATAATGTTAATACCAACTTTAGTATTGATTATAGTAAAGCTTTCATACCACACAGCAAATAGGAATTAAGGAAAGGAAAGTAAGAGCTTATGAAGTTAAAAAATAATCAACTGCAATGTTTTCTTAGTAGTATAAAGACCATGAATGTAATGAGAATGATGATAATAATAATAATAATAATAATAATAATAATAATAATAATAATAATAATAATAATAATAATAATAATAATAATACCCACACGTTAACAGGAACAGGACAGGACGAAGACGAAGAGAAAGGAGAGAGAGAGAGAGAGAGAAGAGGGAAGGAAGAAGGATAAGCAGGAAGCGAATAATGAGACCAAGTAGGACACGAGCAGGACAGCAGGACGCGGCAGATGAAAGCAGGACAGATTAAGAAGCACCCAACGCCCCCATCCCCCCTCCTCACCCCCCTCCCCACTCCTCAGAGCAGCTGGATGGGGAGTGAATCAAGTAAGTGTAAAGGGGAGGGGAGACACTATGCTCAAGGGGGAGGTATGATTGGGTGTAGGGGAGGTTAGGTGGAGGGAGAGGCATGACTGGGGAGAAGGGGAGGTTAGGGGGTGGGAATTATGTAAAGGGAGGTTGTGGGGAGAGGAAGGTTAAGGTAGGTACGCAGAGGTGTGAGTAGATAAGAAAGGGGAAGGTTGTAGGTAGAGTTAAGGGTAGTGTTCTGTGGGGGGGTTATGTTCAGTATGTAAGAGAGGAGGAGGGAGAGAGAAGGGGTTGAGGGGAGGGAGAGGGGATAGGAATGATGTGAGGGAAGGAAAATAAGGATATGGCTGGAGAGTTGAAAGACAGGGAGGAGGGAGGAAAGGGGGAAGGAGGAGGGCGGCAGGAGACTTTAGTGATGTTGGGAAGAAGCGATACAAAGCGTTAAGGGGCTCTCACACATTCCCGGTCCCGGTCGCGACCGTCCCCGATGACTCCCGATAAGCCGGTCGCCGGTCGACCGGCTGTAAGATCGGGGATTGTCGGCGGCAGACCGCCGGTCGACCGCCGGTCGACCCTGAGGACCGTAGACGCAGCCGACCACCGCCGGTCAACTTTAAAATTTTCGAAGATATCGGCGATGCGCCCGGTCGACCGGCGGTGTGGAAAAATGTCGCCGGTCGACCGGCGGTCAGCCGCCGACACCCACGGCAGACCGGCGGCAGACCGGCGGTCGACCGGCGGTCGACCGCGAGTGAACACCTGTGTCTGACCTGGGGATTAGCGAGGGAGGAAGGAGGAAAACGAAGAGGAACAGGTAGGAGCGAGGGATGAAGAGAGAGAGGGAGATGCGATAAAGGAGGAAGAGGAATGGGTGAAAGAGAAAATATATATATATATATATATATCTATATATATATATATATTTATATATATATATAGATAGATAGAGAGATAGATAGAGAGAGAGAGAGAGAGAGAGAGAGAGAGAGAGAGAGAGAGAGAGAGAGAGAGGAAAGGAATGTAAGGAGGAAAAGGTGGGAGTTAGTGAGTAATAGAGAGGGAGGGATGGAGGAGAGTGAGGAAGGAAGGGAGAGAGGGTGGAAAGAGATGAAAAAAAAGGAGGAAGAGGAATGGGTGAAAGGAGAGAGAGAGAGAGAGAGAGCGAGAGTGTTTTATGCACACGAATGAATTTAGGTATGAAGCTATTTATGAGGTAATTATAAATATATGAAAATGCAAAGAAAGTGTTTGCTCGTCGATGTGCAGCAGGTCTGCCGCCGGTAGACCGGCGGTCTGCCGCCGGTAGGCCGGCGGTCGACCGCCGACTGACCTGCTGCCGTCGCCGGTCGGAGAAATCGAAAATCGTATATGGTCGCCGGTCTACCGCCGGTAGACCTCATTCTCCATCCCCTCCCTCCACCCTCCCCCGACCAGGACCCCCCCATTCGTCCTTCCTGGTGAGTCAGTCAAGGCAGTCACGGGTGCTTGGTGTCGGGTGGTGGGTGGGTGTAAGGATATTGGCGTTAATAGTACCAAAATTCAGGCACTTAGCTGCATGCATGGTGCGGATCCCCACCCCAACCCCAACCCCCCACCCCCCCGCGACTTTAATGCTTTCCTCCCCCCCCTCTTACCCCCCATATCGTGTCTGATTAGCACTAGGCCCCTTCTCATTATCTTCATTTATTCACTTGCTTCTCGATTTATCCGTCATTTTCTTTTATGATCTTTTTTCCTGTACTTATTTTTATTTGTTCGTTTTTTCCTCTTGCTTTATTTATTTTTCCTTCAGTTTTCCTCATTTTTTCTCCCACGTTTATTCCCATGCGTCTCAATTTCTCTGTCCTCCTCTTTTAAATTCCTGTTCCTGTTCTTCCTTTTATTCTTCTTTCTTCTCTTCTTCCCAGTTTATCAGTTTTCTTCGTTTTTTTCTCCCACGTTTATTCCCATGCATCTCTCTCTCTCTCTCTCTCTCTCTCTCTCTCTCTCTCTCTCTCTCTCTCTCTCTCTCTCTCTCTCTCTCTCTCTTGTTTGTTTGTCTGTTCTCTGTCTTTCTACTTGTTCATTAATCTTTTTTTTGTTGTTGATTTTTTTCTTTTTAATCTGGCTCCTTTTTCTTTTTTTTTCTCTTCCACTAACTTGTATTTTCATGCGTCTTACTTTATCATTCTCTTTTATATTCTTTGTTCCTGCCATTCTTCGTGTTATTTCTTCTTCTGTCTCCTTTTTGCTTTATTCTCCTTTATTCTCATTTTAGTTTCCTATTATTTTTCTTTCTCCTACATTTTTTTTACTCAGCATTGTTTTATTTTTAGTGTCATGTCAGTTCTTTCCTGCTCTCATATTTTCTCTTTCTCGTTCTTACTTTGTTTCTCTTCACGTTTTTCCTCCTTATATCCTTCTATTCTTTCACCATTCAGGCTTCTCCATTTCCTCCTCCTCCTCCCCAACCTTCTCTTTCTTTCTTTCTTTTCCGCCTTTATCGTCCTCCTCCTCCTCCTCCTCCCAAACTTTCTCTTTCTTTCTTTCTTTTCCTCCTTTATTGTCATCCTCTCCTCCTCCTCCTTCTCCATCTTCTCTTTCTTTCCCCTCTTCTCCCTTCTCGTATCTCTATCTCATTATTTTCTTTTTCATTTTTACCTTGTCTCTTCCTCCACCTCCTCCTCCTTTCTTTTCCTCCTTTTTCCTCCTCCTCCTCCTCCTCCATCTTCTCCTTCTTATCCGTCTTTCTCCTCCTCCTCATTCTTTTCTTTTCTTTTTCATGTTGACCTTTTGTCCTTTCCTCAATCTCGTCTTTCTTTTCTTTCTTCCTCCTCTTCCTCATTCTTTTCTTTTATTTTTCATGTTGACCTTTTGTCCTTTCCTTCTTTCTCCTCCTCCCCACCACCTTCTCTTTCTATTGCGCCTTTCTCCTCCATCTTTTAATTTTCCGTCTTTTTCCTTCCCCTCGTATCACTTTCTCATTCTTTTCTTTTGTTTTTGATGTTTACCCTCCGTCCTCTCCTCAATCTCGTCTTACCTCCGCCTCCCCCACCACCCTCTCGTCTGCCTTTCCTCGTCGTCTCAACCCTCGGACATTCTCGTCTAGTCACACACACATGCACTCTCAATTCGATACTAACGTTTACTCTTCCGGAAATAAGATACCTACATGTCAAACCCCAAAACCCCCAACCAACCCAGCTCGCCAACCTGCCCCCCCTCCCCACCCCACACTCACCCACCCCCCCATCCCCGCTCTCCCATGTTATGCCCCTCACCTCCTTCCCACTCCCACCCTCCCCCTTCCCATGTGCATTTCTTGAGCTCCAAACACACACACACACGCTGACTTTGGTAGGTTTGGTGGGCTTTAGATATCTGGAAACTGTGTGTGTGTGTGTGTGTGTGTGTGTGTGTGTGTGTGTGTGTAAACTTTACGTATAAACACACCCACGTTCTGTACACGGACGCACACTGTGAAAATAACCCAATTATTTTTGCTTGACACACGATTGGAATAACTCAATGGCTTTCTTCTGGTTCTTTTTTATTTATTCACTTGTGGGTTTTTTTTTACAAATGTGCATAACAAAATATACAAAAACGACGGTACATACAGACATGCATATATACATACATGAATAATACGCGTTCAGCTTTGGTTTCATTCTCCTCAGTGACATGTATATAAAGTATCCCCCAAGACTCCCAACCTCACCCTTTAAAGCAATAATATATAGGTACATACATTAGTAATACAAACATTGGTAATACAAAGGTTGGTAGTGTCAATCGCTTGCACCCCTCACCTCAACTGTTTACAAATGCCGAAAAGGAGATCAATCGGGTTCTAGAGGTTTTCGGTTCGTGGTACAGAAGAAGCGTCACACTACCACCAGGGTCATAAAACTGCCCCTGGAAATGCCCAAAACTACTACGAAAGCCTTCATCAACAATATATATACAGTCTAGGGCCGATAAGTAGATTAGTCGGGTTCTAATCAGTGTTTTTATAGGTTCATGGTACAGAAGAAGCGTCACACTACCACCAGGGTCATAAAACTACCCCTGGAAATGCCCAAAACTACTACGAAAGCCTTCATCAACAATATATAAACAGTCTAGGCCGATAAGTAGATTAGTCGGGTTCTAATCAGTGTTTTTATAGGGTCATGGTATAGAACAAGGGGCACACTACCACCAAGGTCATAAAACTGCCCCTGGAAATGCCCACAACGCCTACGAAAGCATTATCATATGTGTGCTTGGGCTCTGAAGTGTTAAGAGTATGGCAACTACATTCCATACAGATACAGGACATACTTTTTGATACAAAGCTAATACAAACATTCATTGGTGGTAAGTCAATAATGCATAAAAAATCATTACAATGCTTCTGTATGTACACTCTCGCCATACATGATCATACATAACAAATACATAAACTTTTAGTCTTATACAAACAATAATGCAGTCTGACTCAATATACATAGCAATAAATATACAATAAATAGTCTCTCTCTCTCTCTCTCTCTCTCTGGCAGGAAAATTATATCGGTTCTAAAATGGATACAAAGGATGAATCTCTGGGTCCTGGTCTTGGTCGTGGCTGGGAGTCGGTTAGGTCAGGGTATATATAGGTTAGTTATGTAAAAGATCTAAATGCATGTATATCTTGGTCATGTGCGTTCTCACCTGTCCACACACACCTGCCTAACCGAACCGAACCTGATCTACTCCCAAACCAAGAACCACATTGTTTCGTCCGTCCTTGTACCCAATCTAGAACCGGCCTAAAAAAAGTCTAGAAATGTCCCCCCGTGATATCTACGTAATACCGGGTTTCCTGAATGCCTTTGTACGCCTGCTTACACTTATCTGGAAGAACGTCCCTCGCCCTTTCAGAGAATATCAATACTTGTAACTGACGTGTATTACCTAATAGCTTAATGAGACCCCCCACTCCCCCCCCATACCTCCCTTCTTCCACAGTTCTCTCTCTCCCTTCATCCTTCTCTCTCCCTCCCTCCACTCTTCTCTCTTTCCCTCTCTCCTAAACATATTCCTTTCTCTCTCCCTCTCTGTCTCTCTCCTGCCTTTGTTTTATCCTCTACCAACCATGAATGAAACAAGTTGATTTATTAATATACAAAATCTGCCCTCCCCTTCCCCTCTCCTCTCTCCCCCCCATCCCTCCCCTTCCTTCCCCACCCCCCAGCTGCCTACCCTTATCCCCTTATTCTACCTTCTAGCAACCATGGGCGACACAATTTAGTTTCTTTACATTAACATTATACACTTAACGAAATTAGCCACCCTTCCTCCCCCTTCCCTTCCCCCCCAAAAAAACTCTCTCTTTATACCTTTGTTTCACACCAACAACAATAAGTAATACAATTTGGTCTATTCACATACATTCCGTCTATAATTAACAGGATCGCACCCCCCTCCCTTCCCTCCTAACCCTCTCAACTAATATCTTTGTTACAATCGCCAGCTGCAATACTATACAGTTTCGTACATACATCTATTCATCTCACACACCGTTGCCAAATTATCGTACTCACAGCATACTATTTACCGGTTTCTGACGCCTAACTATTGCCAAGAAACATGAGGAATTAACTCTTTTAACGATAAATATAAAGGAATCTCGTTATTAGACAGTTTTGGGGGTCGGAAGGCGGTAATTATAAGAGGCAGAGTACGACAATCTGGCAACGTTGGTCTCACACTGTATCCATTCACCTCAAACTGGACCCATTTTAGCACAGACCGTAGAAACAACAGCAACAGGTTTAGAGGAAGTGTTCACCGTGACGCCGACTTGATTGATACGCGTTTCCTGACTCCTTTGTACACTTGCTTGACATGTATCCGCTAGAACACTCGTCAGACATACTCAAGTTTTTGTTTGTTTGTTTGTTTTTTTATCGTCGTATTAGTGTTATATGGCTAGTTGGCTCTTTAATTTAACTTTCGAGACGGGGTTTTGTTAGCAGTGTTGGATTTTCGCAGTTAACATTTTACAAGCGCAGTCTTAAAATGTGATATATATAAGAAAATAAATCAACAAAAACGACCAGGCAGCCGTTAATTTACGTAGCCTTTTTTTTATTCCGATTTTTAGGACGAAGTTAGTTGGAAATGTTGTTTTTTCACGGATGACAATTACAAACTCAGTCTTTAAAAGTGATATATTAAACAACAGCAATCAACTAACCACGCCATGAAAAACGGGTCAAAACAACTTAATTTAAACTAGACAAATTAGCCACATTTTTCTTACTGAAGACTAATGCGAATTTTTTGTTTTTTCGCGGATGACCGGGTCAAAACAACTTAATTTAAACTAGACAAATTAGCCACATTTTTCTTACTGAAGACTAATGCGAATTTTTTAGGACGAAGTTAGTTAGAAATGTTGTTTTTTTCGCGGATGACATATTACAAACTCGGTCTTTAAAAGTGATATATTAAACAAACAAACAAAAATAGCCAACCACGCCAAGAATAACGGGTCAAAACAACTTAATTTAAACTAGACAAGCTGGCCACATTTTTCTTACTGAGGTCTAATACGTACGTTTGAAAATTCAGGCGACACTTTCACAACAAATAAACACAGAAACCCAAGCCTATTACGATCCCTCTCTCACTCTGTAACCACAATCATGTCTATAGTTGCCTGTGTGTCGATCAACCATACATTATTTACCTGTAGTACATTACTTAGCGAGCCTCTCTTAGTTTTTCATTCACCAGGATTCGAATAAGCAGACATTAACATTATAGAACATCATTAATATTCAAGAAAGCTTCAGGAATACATAACTTTTTTTGACTCGTAACTAAAATAGTAAGTAACATTCATTCAACATATTTTTTTCATTATCGATTTTATGCTCATTTGTACATAGATTAACTACCAGAGAGAGAGAGAGAGAGAGAGAGAGGTGGAAGGAAGGAAACATTACGCCATCAGACGAAATCCTAAAATATTAAAATACACGCATGTTCTTTGAAGCATATGTGTCCTTGACGTGTGTGTGTGGTGTGTGCGTGTCGCTAAGTGTCTATTCTTATTTTTCTCTGGATTCGCACACACACACACACACACATTATTAACTCCAGAACTCACCCGATCATCGTAGTCGTAATATTTCTCTGTTACCTTGGTGTGTGTGTGTGTGTGTGTGTGTGTGTGTGTGTGTGTGTGTGTGTGTAATCGTGCAAGGCGTCAACCAATTCCATTCAATAAAGCCACAAAGCAAGTATTACCTCACATCAGGCGTGGAACTAGGACAAATGGTGTTGTTTTTGTTGTTGTTCTGGACAAGTGCCAAGATAACTGTGGTGCGCTCTCTCTCTCTCTCTCTCTCTCTCTCTCTCTCTCTCTCTCTCTCTCAACTATCTTATTTTTACTCAGTTTGTCCTGCTTCCACGAATCTCTCTCTCTCTGACAATAGATGGCGCAACGTCTTCCTTGTATAATCGAAGAAACGTTTCAGGCAGTCAGTGGGATCAGTGTCTCATCGAAACTATTTTTACACACACACACACACACACATAATCTCCTCTCATTCACAGGTAATCGTAGCACAGGTCACATAGCACAATAAATAACGCATCGGAACAAATAAATACTTTCACGGGATCAGCGGAAACATGTGCGGACGTCACTTAAAGCTTCGAAACCCATACATACTAGGGCTGAACGTCACCACTCCGTCACTGATAAGGCGTAGTACAAGATTTAAGCTCCGCACTGCCAGACGCTCTCGGCCCTCACAACGCGTATTTCCCAAGGTCACAAAGGAGATAGTCGGGTTCTAACGAGTGTTTTTTTTCACGTCTATGGGCCACTTTCACAGTTCCCCATGATCGGTTACTAAGCTCCCAAACCAATACCAGAGCCTTCGAAATTTCCTTGTATAGTGTCTGGTGTTTATATTTGAGTTCACAAATTTGACGAAACTATACAGGAAAAGTCTTGTGTATTTAGTGTGGCGTCGAAAACCTCCCCATTTTGGATTGTATGGGATTCTACAGTTTGGTTCGGGCTGTTACGAAGACACTGTGTTGGACTGTGAAATCGGCTCTATGGTGCAGAATAAGCCTCATCAAATTATCACTGGGCTTGGCAAACTACCCATGGAAAGAGTAACACAACCTCCTCGAAAGGCTTATGTAATGTGGGTGTGTGAGCTCCGAAATGTTTATGAATGCAGGTCAAACTTCCACTTTTTCACTGACAAAACTTCATAGAAACGTTTTTGCTAGCACTAAGGCATACTGCAAACGTTTTTGTGTATCGAAGCGTCTCGTGCACCGTATTTCAGCGGCAAAACGTCTTTAGAACTCAAACATATAATACATATTCATCTTGACCTAAATTCACCACCACCACCGTCATCACCATCACAGAGAACTCACGATCAGTATATGTGTCTCGTCACCACCATTACATCACCACAGGATCCCCATCATTATCACCACAACCCTTCTCTCCTCATCACCACCACCACTGTGACAGGAACTCCACCAATATCACAATCCTCCCGTCACCACCACCACCACCGTCACCAATACACCACCACCACCATCACAACAACCTCGCAGCACCGTCACTGCAATTGGAGAGCCTTTGAAAGGCAGCTTCAACACCAACCAGCACAACTAGCTGTCATCACCACCACTACCAAGGTCACCCTCGCCCCCAATCACCACCATGGGTACCGGTGTCGTCTTCTTCAGGGGAACACAGTGACACTCCAAATCTACCTCGCACTCCACGGTCGAGTCACTCCAGGACTCCGCCAGCAGCACCTGGAAGTGTTCCGTGCGCGTCACCTTAGGACCACACCTGCCCATCACTTCCCCTAGCTTCTCGTTGCCGCAGAAGGCGTGAGTATCTTCACAGCGGGGCACGGCCAGGTGTGATGGGAAGATTGTGAAGTCCCTCCTTTCGTCTGTCTGGTTCAGCAGCTCCCTCACCGACACCTTCGTCAGGATCGGCCGGCAGCCCAAGCTAACCACCAGGCCCGCGGTATCCTTCCATGAGGCGGCGTTCTTCCCGTGGGTCAGTCGTTCTGCCTCCGTCAGGTTGTGGAAGTAATGGGTCCAGTTTGTTTGGTTGTCGCAGTTGCCGGCCTGCGACCCCGCCAGATAGGCGAGCCCCAAAGCCACCAGGAGAGCAACCACAACCGCTAACCACACGACCAGACGTCGACACCTCGGCTCCATCGCTTTGCTGTGTGTCAGGCCGTCCTCGGCTATGTACAAGGCGTATGGGGAGGCATCAAGGTGGTGAGGATGCTCGGCGGGGGGGAAGTCAAGGGCGAGTGGGAGCTGCTTTTCGTTATCCATGTGGTTGTGCGTGTGTTTACTGTGGAGGCTGAGAAGAGAATGACTGGCTCATGCCGCGCCGCCGAACAGATTGACGACTCCCTCCTCGCTCCCCTCTCTCTCTCTCTCTCTCTCTCTCTCTCTCTCTCTCTCTCTCTCTCTCTCTCTCTCTCTCTCTCTTTTGCATCACCAAAAAGCAAAAGTAAATATTGACTTATTTGTATTACGCAACACGAATGAACATTTCCTCTGACATTGCAATCCTCCTGGAAGAGAGAGAGAGAGAGAGAGAGAGAGAGAGAGAGAGACCAAGTTTCCTTTATTTTTATTGCGGTTACATATTGTGAAGATGGGAATTATACGCTCACGGAAATAAATGGTGTTGGTGGTGGTGGTGATGGTGGTGGTGATGATGATGGTGATGATGATGATGGTGGTGATGATGATGATGATGGTGATGATGATGATGGTGGTGGTGGTGATGACGATGGTGGTGGTGATGACGATGGTGGTGATGATGATGATGGTGGTGATGATGATGATGATGATGATGGTGGTGGTGATGACGATGGTGGTGGTGATGACGATGGTGGTGATGATGATGATGATGGTGGTGATGATGATGATGATGATGATGGTGGTGGTGATGACGATGGTGGTGGTGGTGATGATGATGATGATGATGATGGTGATAATGAACGCACCTGTTTTGATGATGATGATGATGATGGAGAGGTCGTGGTGGTGATGATGGTGATCTCGTAATGAAGTTATGGTGATGACGAGAGCCTGGT
>NC_066562.1:3347131-3404631 GCF_024679095.1 Eriocheir sinensis | reverse complement strand
TTATTATTATTATTATTATTATTATTATTATTATTATTATTATTATTATTATTATTATTATTATTATTATCATTATCATTATTATTACTATTATTATTATTATTATTATTATTATTATTATCATCATCATTAATAATATTGTTATTATAGTGTATTTGATTATCTTGTCTGTGGGTTTGTTATCTGACTCCTATATGGAGGAGGAAAATTTTAATGTTGCATAATATCCATTCATAATTTTCACGGCGGCTTCAGCAGCACTGCTTCTCCGACAAGTTTGAAGAAACTGGCTAATGGGTTGCCGACCTCTGCTCTACACTGATTATTTTAGTTCTAGTTGAAGATGTAGCTAGTTGTAGTTGCAGTAGTATTTATTGTTGCTGTTGTTGTTTGTCGTAATAAAGTAGCAGCAGCCAGAGTAGAAATAGGATCATGCAACTGGCGAAAGGGGAGAACGAGGAAAAGAAGCAAAAATAAGAGGAAGAAAGCGTACAAGCAACACCAAAAGACAGCGGACAAGAGAGAAAAGAAAGGAAAAATCATTATGATGACGAAAGCGATGAAGAAAAGATGATGATGCAAAGGATGTTAAATATGATGTCTAGGAAGAAGAAGAAGAAGTGAAGGACTCAATTCGACACAAGTACAGAAGCGTCAACACAACCTCGAGAAGATGATGACGAGGATGGAAAATAAGATGTCGAGAATGAAGATGCAAGGGGATAAGTAAGAGGAGGAGGAAGAGGAGGTGCGAACACAACCCAAGTACATAAGCATGAACGCATCGAAGGATCACATTCGTAAACATTCCGGCGCCCGAGCACACACGCATTTGACAAGGCTTTCGTGGGCGTTTTCGACATTCCCCGGGGTACTTTCATGATCCTGGGGGTAGTGTAACCTTTCTTCTGTACCATGAACCTACAAAAACACTCACTAGAACCCGATTGGTCTCCTTTTCGGCCTTTGGAAGTAGTTGATGTGAGGGGTGGAAGCGTCTTGAGGTACCTATCGTAGCCCTCAACAGGCCTCTTGTCGCTCCTCCAGTAAGTGATAGCGAGGCGCCTCCGTGACGTCAGAAGGCTCGGGAAAGCGATGGTTAATTAAGGGTTACCAGAATGAGAGAGAGAGAGAGAGAGAGAGAGAGAGAGAGAGAGAGAGAGAGAGAGAAAGCGGAAATGAATGGACATGAATTCTAATGGTAGATAGATATAGATAGACAGAAGAAAACCGGGAATAGACATGAATTCTAATATTAGGCAAATAGATTGATATAGAGAGATAGATAAAGAGAAGAAAAAGGGAAATGGACTAACTCTAAAGCCAGATAGATAGATAGATAGATAGATAGATAGATAAAGAAAAGGGGGGTGTAAGATGAGGAAAGCGAAATTGAATGAAGAGAGAGAGAGAGAGAGAGAGAGAGAGAGAGAGAGAGAGAGAGAGAGAGAGAGATTAAATGCACAAGCCATATACATTTAACTGTTTGAGGTTCCCTTATCAGTAGGAACTCACTATCAGCGCCCCACTCTCTCTCTCTCTCTCTCTCTCTCTCTCTCTCTCTCTCTCTCTCTCTCTCTTAAGATACTGAAAATGTTGGTATTACGCTATTTTAAGTATATAATTTTCTTAAGCAAGCAAATACAGGACGTGACTCCTTATGATGCCCCAAAACGAGAGAGAGAGAGAGAGAGAGAGAGAGAGAGAGAGAGAGAGAGAGAGAGAGAGAGAGAGCAAACAAACAAACCACCGCATATACGACCGATCATTAAAAAAAAAACGAAACGAAAATGGAAACAACGAAACTTTGTGGGTCTCGTCTTGCCTGATGTGTGATAACTGGTAAAAGCGAATGGATTCAGGGTGTGACGGGGGGGGGGGGTGACTGGCAGGGTACGGGGAGGAGGGGGAGGCAGGGGCGTGGAAGGGGGGGGGAGTGGTAAGGGAGGGACGAGAAGCATCTGTAAGCTTCAAAGAAACGAAAACATCAATTAACTGCTGTAACGTGGTTCTTTTTTTTCGTAGATAGTCTTATGCTCCCACTGATGAAGGTCTTTACTGTGGTAGGGGAAGGGGAAGGGATGGGGAAGGGATAGGAGGAGGAGGAGATACGGGAAGGGGTTATGATGGTCTTACGGGAGAGGAGGGATGGGAAGGATGCCTAGACTTGTGAAAAACCCCAGCAAGTTGCATATTCTCAAATCATTCGGGCCTTACACACCCACATTTAATAAAGCCTTCGCGGAGATTGTGTTAGAATAGGGATAGGAGGAGGAGGGAGATACGGGAAGGGGATATGGCCTTATATGAGAGGAGGGAAGGATGCCCAAACTAGTGAAAAAGCCCAGCAAGTCGCATATTCTCAAATCATTCGGGGATCACATACACACATTTAATAAAGCCTTCGCAGAGTTTGTGTTAGTATTTCCATGGGTAGTTTTTTGAGCCTGTTGACAGTATGACAAGGCCACTACACCATGAACGTGAACAAAACATTAATGAGAACCCGACTAATCTCCTTTGAGGCCTTTGTAAATGGTTGAGAGAGCCGAAAGTGTGAAAATATGGACCCAGGAACAGGGGAAGAGGAGCAAGGAGAGGTGAAGGAGCAGGGAGTGTATAGGGGGCATGGATAGTGTTAAGGGATGGAACAGCAACAGGGGCAGGTGGAGGAGAAAGGGAAGGAGCGGGATGAAGTGAAGGGCAGGGGAAAGGGATTAGCGAAAGGTGCATTGGTAGAGGCGGGTAGGGCAGTGGTACTCAATCTTAGCTGCTTTTCGGAACACACACACACACACACACACACTGACCGCAGAGCTTCGTCATTCTTGATATTTTCACATGATGTGCGGCGAGCTTTTGGTCACATAGGGAACCACTGTCTGACCGGATGCTTGTTATCTACAGCGATGATCAGGACCTGCATTCAACTTAATTGTTTATGTATTCGTTTTAAGTCACACCACACTTGAAGAGGAGAGCCGAGGACTTTCGCGTTTCCGGAACTAGGAACGTTCTGGCGCCCTCTTGCAAGCGCTGGAATTCGGGGGCGTGGGTGGCTAGCGCCAACGTTGCTCGAGAATCCGGCTGAAACCTGCTCCACGCCCACGCCTTGTTGCATCACATGATTCATCGCCCGATCATGAGCCTTTCCCCGAGGCACACGGCGAGCCTTTGTCAAGTGATTTGATTGTTTGATCGGTTGATATTTCAATCAACTGTTCTTCTTGATGGTGTTTGACGGATGGCTTGTGACTTCACGGGGATGAAAATTTATATTAGTTCAGTATCAAATTCAAACATCTCACTATTTGTACCCGTCATCACAATGCACCTGTTAATAATTACATCAATTTAAGTCAAACATGTTCCGAATGCGTGCCGTGACACGAAACCCGCGGTAGCTTATCACGGAACCCGTTCGGGAACTACTTGGGTAGGACTCCGACCGTAGGAGCAAGGGAGGAGCAGGGGAAGAACAGAGGAAGGTGCATAGGCGGGGAGGAGAAAGGGTAAGGGTTAGAATCCGGACAAATGGAAAGGGGAAGGAAGGGGCAAGGGGAAATGAAGAGGACGCGAAGGAGAGGATCAGGAAAAGGAACGGAGACGGGAGGCTGGGCAAGGGGAAGGGAAGAAGGGTCAGGCACCCCAGTTTTCCCTCCTCCCTCAATGATTATGCACCTGGGATTATGTGCCATGAGACAGGTCAAGGGGAGCCACGCCAACACACACCTGTCACAGCCGTGGTTCCCGACGACGCACGCGACGACGAGAGGAAGATTGTGTGTGTGTGTGTGTGTTGCGCCGCCACCCGGAAGGAAAACTATAAATCAGAATCATTAACTGGAACTAAAGAGGTGGGCGACGCAACTAAACATATGCTCATTTAGGTATCCGCATTAATTCTAAGCACGATTACTATTATGTCCCCCGTGTCTGTTATCGTGTTTCCTGTGTGAAGTGTTTCCCAGAGTGTCGCAGTGATGGAAGGGTCACTCTGAGGGTCTTGTAATGTCCGGAATTCTTCTCAATATTTACAGTTACTTTAATATAAGGATTAGATATATAACCGAGATTAATTACACAAAAAAATGTATAGTAGTAATAGTAGTAGTGGTGGTGTAGTAGTAGTAGTAGTAGTAGATGGAGCAGTCTTGATTGTTCGTTTGTGTTTTTCAGAGTAGCAGTTTTCGTTGCTATTGTTCGTTGTTCTACAGGTTGCAGTCTGGTTGTTATAGCAAGAGTACCAGCTTTGATTGTTGCTTTAGCAGGGACTCAAATTTGGGTTGTTGGCGTTGTTATCAGAAGGGAAGACAACAGAACAACAGCAACCGCTTAACTAATCAAGCATTCAAGAGTAGAGGAATGATTCAGAGACGAGACGAGACGATAAGCGAGAGGGAGGGATGGGGTGTGTGGGGGGGGGATGGGGAAGAAGGGGAGAGGGAGGCAGGAACTGGAAGGGCGATAGGGCATTGACTCAGTAACCTACTCGCCGTGTTTCGTGGTGGCGGGAAGTCAAGGGGTGCGGCGGAAGTCACAAGGTCTGGCTGAAGGCGCGGGCCGTGGATTGCGTCATATTGGTAAGAACTCATTTTTTCCTTGTGGTGATTCATCCTCATGTGACTCGGCGGTGGTTTCATTTTTATTCATTCGTTTTCTCTCCTTCGTTCAAGTCGTTTTGCTGTCATTTCGTTTTCTCTGCTAATACGTATACGCTGTTTCTGTACGCTGGTAATAGTATAGTTTGGTAACGATTAATTTATTTTGTTTCGTTCTAGTCTCGCCTATCTGTATGTCGCTAATGGAGAGTGTTTACGATTTTCTTAGTTGGTGATTATGTTTCGTTTTAATCTAATCTCTAATTTCCTCATGCTGGTAGTGTAATTTTTTTTCCTAATTATCTTTCATGGTTTGTTGTTAATTCATCTTCCTTGTTAGTGCATCATAATGATTCGTTCTGTTCTATAGGTCAGTAATGTTTTTTTCTCCTTTTGTTCATGGGTTCAAGTGTTTGGAGATGCCTCATACGTTTTGGTCAGATTTTCCCCAGCATGTGACTTTTTTTATTAACTCGTTTTCTCTGTTCTGGCATGTAAGAGATTCACCAAACGTTTTCTCTCAACCTCTCATCTTACTCATGTGACACGGTAGCGGATGTTAGTTTCATATTTACCAAGGTACACTTTCACTTCCCCGGTACCGTAGAATAACTCTTGTAAGGTAAACACGTATTTCCAATGTTCTTTTATGATACTGAGTGTCAGCATTTTGTGTAATTCTAAAGGTAATTGTTCTATGATGTTTGTTGTATTTAAACATTTTTGTGGTGGTGATTTACATAGAAAATCAGACCACACAGACCCCATGGTCCAGACTAGGTGATCTATCCTTAACCCTAAGTGATTCTACATTAATCAGAAGGCTCCAAAACGTTGCATTTCTACTCTAGTTAATATTAAGTTGAAGGAAGTGACAGTCGAGCTTGTTTTTGAAGGAGTCAATCGTGTTACACTGGACCACTGACGGTGGGAGCTTATTCCATTCTCGCACTACAACGTTGGTGAAGAAAAATTTGGTGCAGTCTGAATTTACTTGTCTACACTTGAGTTTTACGCCATTGTTCCTCGTACGCAAAGTGTCATCGATCATAAACAATGTTGATCTGTCTACATTCGTGAAACCATTAAGTATTTTAAAACATTCGATCAGTTTTCCTCGGAGGCGACGTTTCTCAAGAGAGAACATGTTATGGGTGGAAAGCCTTTCTTCGTAAGATTTGTTGCGCAAGGAAGGGATCATTTTTGTTGCCCGACGCTGAACACCTACTAATTTAGCAAGGTCCTTTGCATGGTGAGGAGACCAAAACTGTACCGCATATTTCATATTCCAACTGGTGATGGTGGTGATATGGCTACGTGTTAGAAGTAAAATCCTTTATAACTAGTGCAGTCTTACCTGCTCAGACCCACGTTTGTGTGTATCTAGTGATTGCTTATTCTGGCTGCGTCTGTAATGTGTTGGGACATGTATACGGTGAACTCGAACACGTCTTTCTCAGAAGTTGGGGTTCGGACACTTCCACCTCCTCGTCCTCCCTCCCCGCCTAAGCACATATAGCAGAGTGAAAAATCTATATGAGTTTCAATACACATTTTCGAGTCTTCATACACGGAGCAGTTGCTTGTAGTGTTTGTGTGTGTCCAGAATCGGCCCAGAGGCTTATGTTTGTTCCTAAATGTCCCTTGATTAGTGTTGTTTTCCTGCATTTTCCTTGTTTTTATGTTGCCTCTCCCCCTGGTATCTGCATCGTGCATTTTCCTTCGTCCCCTCCTCACGTACCTTTATCTTGTCCGCTTCTTCCTTGTTCTGTATATATTTACCTTGACTCTGCTGGTTTAACTCTTCCTCATATTTCTATCTACAATTCTTTTCACCTCATGCACTTTTTCCCTCCTAACCTTCCTTCTCTCCACACCTTTGCCCAACTTGTGATCCACTTCCCTTCACCCTTTCCATCTTTGTCTTATTCTTATCCTTAATTTTCCCATACTCTGATTTTTCTTTGCTTTTCTTTCTCGTTGCTCGTGATAGGGCTTTGTATTTTCTTTCCCGAGCCTATTACACGTACTGCACAGGTCTTTTACTAGTATCCATAAAGCTATATTTTGTCCTTATCTTCTCTGCTCTTCTGCTTAGCTCTTGCTCTTAGTGATCGTCTCAGTTGTTGCTATTCCCAGACGCTTTCACCTCAACATCACTTCCGAAAGCCAAAGAGGAGGTCAGTCGGTGTTCTGTAGTAAGTTTTTTTTAGATTCATAATACAAAAACGGGTCAAACTACCACCAGGGTCCTAAAAATACCCGTGGAAGTACCCAGAAATCCTATGAAAGCCTTGTTAAATGTGTGTGCCTGTGTGCCGGAATGTTAAAGAATGGCCCTTATCATCTCGACGGGCTTCCCAGTCATACGTTTTCCCTGCTCACCTGTCTCCTTGGATTCATGATTTAGCATAGTGGAATTCCCGGTCACATTTCCCCGTAGTTTTCCCACCACCTGACTTGGTGTTTATATATTCCTATCCCCGCCTTTCCCCTCCTAGACCAAGTTTCATAAGTCTATCAATAAACGTATCGGGCTCCCTCTTCGATCGCTTTCCAAGGCCGCAGGGTTTTCAAAGTTGATTTTTTTTTCTGTTCAGGGTGCAGAAATCGTGTAAAATGATCTCTAGCATCACAAAACGGTATCAAAATCCGAGGAACTTCCCAATGCTTCTGATTACGGTCGTATTTTACAGCATTTCGTCGCCCAATATTTGACAAGGCTTTCGTAGGAGTTTGGGTCATTTACGAAAACGTTTGGTAATCCGCAACGTGTTTTTTATCCGGATCTTGGATACAGTATGCGTGCTGTCCTTGCCTCAGCCATTTTCAATTCCGTACAAAAAAAAAAATAGTAGGAAAAGTTTAAATGGGCGCGGACGGAGGCGCCATTTATGGTTTCCACTTTGTTCGGGTCAAGTTTTTATATACTTATATAGTCAGTCTTTGAGAGCATAGTTTGAGGTGTTTCAGTATGTTGAGTATTGCTTGGGACAGGTGTTCGTCAAGTGGGCGTGTCAGCGTTCTTCCGTTGTGATGACAGGCGGCTGTCTGACTCAGCCACTTGGCAACTCTCCTGATGCAGCCCGTCAAGGACGCCTGCTCACTCTGCTGTCAGGCTTACGTAATACCATAGCAACACCGATGACAACCCCGGTGTTGTGTACGTAGCTGTCCCTTTGTACGGAGCTGCCCTCGTGCGAACCAAATAAGGCTGATGGTTTCGTCTTTAACCAAGCCGAATGTCGTTAAACAAAACTTTATCGCTTCTGTGGCAGTTTTGAGCTTATGAGATGTGAGGCGTTCAATTTCATTCAGGAATTTCCTGTGCGCAGGACGCTAGAACAAGTTAAGAATAGGTCAGAGAGCGGCGCAGAGACCACCACCGGGCCACCACCCTAACCAATGCCTGTATAGTAACTTATATAGACGTTGACCCAAACAATGATATCCGCGAGTGACTTGTACCGACGGGAAGATGACTCGCAGCCTCGTCATCGTCGTCTCTGTATACGTGTTAGATGCTTTGATGGTGCCGCCGCTGTCCGCCCGCCTGTGCCCGAGAGCAATAAATTCAACAACTTTCTCGAGCACGTCATGGCCGGCTTGTTATTTTTTGCGGAAATGTCTGCACAGTCACCTTGACAGGAGTCTTGATTACTTGCTTACTTTACATAATGAGGCTACTTACCCGTATATGCACCTACGCGTGGAGCAGTGGCCAGCGGTTAGCTACGAATCCGCGGGCCCGGGTTCGAATCCCGGACCGCTACACCGGGCATTCGGCGTGCAGCTCACCCACCCAGCTGCTCATCCTCCCTTTCGGGTTGGTCGACAAATAGGTGCCTGGGGAAAAGGAAGGCAAACTGTGGGATTCCCGGACTTCACACTGCCCCGGCCGTGTCCTGGTGTGGCGTCAAATCTCATCCTTCCGTCATAGTCCATCTCATCCTGAACTGCGCATCGCGGAACCCAAGGAGTAGCCTACACAGCAATGCAAAGCGGAACAGATCACAAGAAGAGTGATTGTTGATATCCTATAGTTACAAACACGTCATCATTTGCGTTTATAATAATATGTATGTAGCCTATTCAGGATGGGATGGACTATGACGGAGGGATGAGATTTGACGCCACAAAGGGTTCTTCCCAGCGCAGGCTCGAGGCCCAATGCGACGGATAATAGCGCCGCAGCCACGCGCAGCTATGGCGTATGCACCGCATTTTTTCTTTACCTTTTACCTGTATATTCCCCGTCAGCTGCGGCCTTCAGTCAAAAGGTTAACATTACAACACTGGATTGTTTGAAGTTTTGTATTTATCGTGACTAAACAGCTTTGAACATTCTTACATCCAAAACCACAACTCTCCTATTTAGTTTCATCAAAACTGAACATGAGGGAACAATAACATTTTGGGCTCTGCGCTTTTATCAGTGTCATGTTTAGGGCCTGGAGCCTTCCCGCCTGCTTCAATAAATGCAATGTATTACATTAGCTGTGCTACCTCTTGTAAGGCCCATGAACCACTCGTTAAATGTGTTGCACACCTACAAGGAGGCAGCAAATTAAAAAAAAAAAAAAAAAAGGCTGACAATTGTAGGGCTACACAGCACATTCACTCTTCATGGCCTTTCTTGGGCACTGGACTAGTATTTCTTGTACGAGACACCTGCCCTCCCCTGTTAAGATAGCTTTTCCATTGCTAAAAAAAAAAGTCCTTCATACTGGTGATCATTAATTAAGGGTTACACACACACACACACACACACACACACACACACACACACACACACACACACACACACACACACACACACACACACACACACTGGAAGATTAGTTTTTTTGCACACATTCATTGAACAAGACATGTTCAATTATTGTCTGTATAGACTTTAACACTTCCAACATTCACAACTTTTACAACACACATACCCCTCACTGTATCCTTTTTCACTTACCACACCAGTCTTGTTGCAGTCTCTTTCCTTTGACTATAAAATAAACTTTCCACACAGCGTTCACGTTTGGCACCAGCATCAACAACCTCTTTTTAGTACTCTCTCTCATCCTTAACTATGACCGGCTTTCTTCCTATACCACTGTGCCCTACAACAACAGCTATCCCACAACAGAGAAGACCAGATTCTTAACTTGAAAATCAATCACTCCTACACTCTCTACACACACACACACACACACCATAGGCAGAATGACATTGAAGTCCATGCATAAGATTACAGCTTGTGGTCCAGGGAATAGAGGAAAGAGAACGTAAGGGAGTAGGAGGAACTAGCTCTACAATAGTCACAAAGAAGAACAAACAACTCTACACAGAACAGGGATACACATGCATGCTACACCGCACCCTTACAACACCCCAGCATGAAATAACAGATGTAACCAGAGCCATAGAATAGAAGAGTGAGGCCAACTTCATCACAGCAACATGCTACCAAAAGAGCTGTGCGAAATTCAAATCAATCATGTTTTTTTTTTGTTTTTTTTGTGTGTGTCAGGGTCTCAAAGTACCTAGAACACAAAAAACACTATTGTATCGGCATCAATTTGAATTCTGAGCGGCTCTCTTGTTTATTTGATGCCTGTGATGAAAGTGGCCACAGTCTCTATTCTATGGTTCTGCATGCAACAGGTACATTACTCCTTTATACACACACACAGACAGACTGACAGACAACAATCCTCTTAAATTTATGAGAAGTTGAGAACCCTTTTTTAAACACATACAGCAACCCTGTAAGTGCATACACTAACAATGATCTCTTTCATGTACCAGTTTTTTATACACAACTTTTTTTTATACATAGAGGAAGGAAGATCAACCATTTTGTGTGTATACATATGGACAGACAAGACACAGACAATGATTTTTTAAAGATGCAACACACACACACACACACACACCACAAACACACACACACACACGCTACTTAAACCTTTCTTTATGCACATGCAGACTTTAAGTACTTTTACACATGCAAGACTAATTTGTTTTTACACACACACACACACACACACACACACACACACACACACACACACACACCACTAACCTAACCTAACCTAACCATGCCATCATTCACACTTCCTCCTCAGAACCACAACTCAGAGGTCCAAATAAGAGACGCGAGTGGCTGTGATGGACCCGCAGGTGGCCAGGATACTCGCAGCACACACAACAGCGGTGGTCGAGCCTACTGCTGCGACGATGGAGCCCATGCAGGAGGAGAGAATGAACTGGGCAAGGAATACCATGGAGGAGACTATAGCCACGTCAGTCCCCAGCCCGCGCACCTGCTGCTCCGGCCCAGCCCAATCACCCTCAGCAGCCAGGAACTGTGGGGGTAAGGGGGTGTTAGAGGACGTGGTGGTGGTGGTGATGAAAAGTGTGTGTGTGTTCACCTACTTATACCTAACAGGTGAGTCAAGCTCCTACATCCTAGAAGGCCTTAGACCAGTGGTTCTTAACCCGGGATATGGGACCCAAATGCTGAATATTATTATATATTTGAGTTATTAGTTTATATTTGGTTAGAATGATACTTTATAACTAGCACTACTTACGATTACTTTTCATGTTTTATTCCTTGCTATCCGTATCTAAAATATTCAAGCTATAAACATCTTTGTAATTCATATTGTGCCTTCCTTACATCTGGTGAGGCTGAAGCACACCTTGGGTTTCATGTTTCTTAATGCAGTGGACACCCCTACCAAGATGTTCTGTGCCAAACTAAACTCTATGGTCAACCAGTGCCTTCAACATGACACACTCACTGTCTTGGGGTGACTTCAGTATAGTTCCAGGCACAGAGAGAGCTGGCTACAAGCTATGTGTTGTTCCCCATGGCTCTGGGACCAGAAATTTGAATAGTTCACTCCTTCTGAACTTGGCAAAGTCCAGAAGGTTAAGGATTGCTGGTTCAAGACGCAAGCCTTGCCGCTTGACTTGGTATGGCAATGTAGTAAAGGATTGATCATATCTCATTAGTACTCAATGGAGGATCCTTTAGAACTATAGGGTTGTCTGGAGTGCAGAGTTCTTTGCGACTGACTACAGATATCTTATTGCAAAACTGAGGATATGCATCAGGTCCAAGAAGTCCTTAAGATGTAACCCTCTGGAGTTCCTTCTTTAGAAACTGAGGGACCAGGCGTGTGCTCACGAGGTTGCAGTAAAAGTCTCAATTGGTTTCAAGTGCTCTGTGCTCTAGAGGACCCTGAAGATTTGCGGGATACCTTTAAATGTGAAACTCTTAGAGCTGCCGAGGAGTAGATTGGAGAGTGTCCAAGATCTAGGAGTGGAGTTGCCTCGAGGGAAAATTAATGGGGAGCACATGCCAGGGAGGGCGTTGCTTCACTCACCTACCGCTTCCACCCCAGTGTGAGCCTCCACACAACTACCTTCTCCATCTCGAGCCCCTCCCGGCAAGATCATCAACTTAACCCAGCCATGAGTTATGTGGGCGTCTCCTTGGTCTTCTCCACTCAGGGTTGTATCATACAGACACAACTCTGTGAGCAGGATTAATGTTCAGAAAGTGTGCCATGTGCCTATTTTGCTGGAGATGGCATTCACAGACTAAGCCACTAACAGACCATGATTCAGTTTTACCGAGTGGTTGCTGGTGCGACAGTCATTGCAGTGATACCTATGATCTTGCAAAGGCTCTTGGTACCAAAGGCATCAACATGCCTCTCCAAGTCACTATTCAGTGTCCATGTCTCACAGCTGTACTGTAAGACAGGAAGCATCAGTGACTTGATTAAAATCTTTGTCCGCCTGCATAGATATCGACAACGCCATTTACTCGTG
The DNA here is from genome assembly GCF_024679095.1 of Eriocheir sinensis. NCBI lineage: Eukaryota > Metazoa > Arthropoda > Malacostraca > Decapoda > Varunidae > Eriocheir > Eriocheir sinensis. The sequence continues at coordinate 3,392,191 of NC_066562.1, read as the reverse complement.
TTGAGCGAGTCCGTAACACTGTGGGCCAGGCACAACCATCTAGTGACTTCCTGTCAAGACCCACCACTGTTATGCACTACGCTCCCACTTAAGGTATGTAAAACTTTTGGTGACCTCAATGTCCTCACCACATGCATGAACAGACTGGACTGTCAACCAGTTAGCCAATACTAGGCTCTCCAGCAATTATGTGAAAGAACAGCAACATCAGCAAAAACAAGATCAGTGACCTTGGTGTTGCCAACAGATGCTTAGCAATGGCTTTGACCAGCATCTTTACTTAATACCCAGCCCATGCAAGTGTTGAAAAGTGATGGAGCTATAGTGAAACCATTTCACGGAGTCCGTTGAGGGGATGGTTCCCATGGGTCTTTTCCTCCCCACTGTTCCAACACCTATTTTTTCCTCCCATTTGTTACCTATAGCTAAGATATGAGAGGAAGAGATAGGTGTTGGGACTGTGTGGTAGAACAGAGGGGAGGAAAGGACCCGCAGGAGCCAATGCCTCAATGGACTTGGTAAAATGGTTTCACTATAGGACACCCCCCCGTTTCACCAAAAAGTCAGAAAAGCCTCCCCCACACTCTACTCTGGGACTGAGAGTGCTGTGAAGGCCAGTCATAAGACCAGTAATCCTTGCAGGAATCCCAGAAATTCACAAAATGTCCTAGAGTGCCTCATGATGCACTGAGCCAAATGCCTTCTTGAGTTTGGACATAGGCTACAAGAAGCCCCTTTTGAAAATCACGTCGCCGTTCCGCGAAGTGCCAGGATACGGTCAGTTGTTGACTTGGCAGGCATGAACACATTACTCAGGTTTCTGAAACTTTAGCAGATGAAATCAAATTCACATCAGCAGCAGAGGAGCAAAAATGCCCTGAGCAGTGTAATAATACCACAGTAATTTGTGGAGTTCTGTCGGTTTCCTCTTCATTTTCAAATGGGATAACCGACCCCCTTTTCCAGTCGGGAGGAACGACACTGGACTGCCACACAGCAGGCAGCACTGCATGTAACCCACAGATCATGGCTTCAGCCCCAGCTTTCAGCATCTTGGTACTTATATTTCAGATCCCAACTTCCTCACAGCCTCTCTCATTTCTCCAGAAGGCTAAGTGTATTCTACTGGTGTAGCAGCAGCTGCCTCCTGCAAACCAGCCAAAGGAATCTGTCTGCTTGGGGGCTTTTTATCATGTACAGCTGTCCAAAGCATTTGGCCCAATGAGCCCAGTACCTATCCACACCATCTGCTGTTTGGATAGTATTTGTCTGAGATGTGGAATTAGAGCAGAGCTTCTTCAGAAAGCTCAAAAGCCAGGTCTAAGGTCGCCTGTACATCCTCAGTGAGACATCTGGCATATCCCTCCTCAGAACAGTTATAGTCATTTGTGACAGAGTCCTGTATTGTTCCAAGTCCCCAGCCAGCCTGGCAGCGTGACTTTCCTCTATTTTTTCCAGTGCCTCCCTCGAGGCAACACAGGAGACACTGGAAAATAAAGAGGAGAATTGTGGTACTAGGCTGGCTGAGGACTTGGACCAATACAGGACTTGTCACAAATTACTATAACCCTTCTGAGGAGGGATATGCCAGAGGTCTCACTGAGGATGGCAGGGTTGTTTAAATACAGGCAACCTTAGACCTGGCTTTTGAGCTTTCTGAAGAAGCTCCGCTCTAATTCCACATCTCAGATGAGTACTATCCGAATGGCTGATAGGCAGATAGTATCGGGTGCGGATGGGTACCAGGCTTGTTGGGCCAAATACTTCTGGCAGCTCTACACAGCACAGCCTCCAAGCAGCTGGGGTTGCAGTTGCTGGGTTGCAGATGCCAGCTGCTAATCTACTAACAGACAGAACTCCACCCTCTCTTGTGGAGGTGAGAGAGGCTGTGAGGAGGTTGATGGATGGAAAGGCAGCTGGGGTCTGTATTATCAGTGAGATGTGGAAAATTACGAGTGAAGCAATGGTCAATGGTGTTGCATGCAATGCTGTCTGCTGTGTGGCAGTCAAGTGCAATTTCTCATGACTAGAAAAGGGGGTTGATTATCCCTATCTTGAAAGGAAAAGAGGACCAACAGGACTCCAACAATTACCATGGTATTACACTGAAGTATGCCAGACAAAGTGCACTCTCATCTATTGCTGAGAGGCAGGAATATAAGGTCTCTCGCTCTCACCTTGGGGTCAGTCGAGCCAAGACAGTGGGCCAGCAGCTGACGGATCTTCGACACAATCCACACATCCTCACACTTGATCTATGAATACAAGCAGGAGCTACAGGAGGCTGCTGAGATGTGGAGGGACTGACTGTGAGTGAGGGGCTAACAATGGGAAGGAAGCTGCTGGGGTGTGAGATGCAATAAATGGTAGCTAGAATACAAGGGGATCTGATGGAGAGATTGGTAAAGGAAGGGCAAGGGATGGATGGCTATAAACAGGAATATATGAGGCCCCGCGTGGAGAAGTGTCCAAAGGGACACAATAGCTGGTTTGGAGTTAAGTATATATAGCACTATTTTCACCCTTCTACTTCAATCTCAGCATGTCAGAAAGGACAAAACGCCACTTGCAATACGGTCGAAATGCTCCGAAACCAAAGAGGTGAACTGCATGATCGCTTGACTTGCGCGCCCAGGCGAGACGTGCCTTGGAGGAGTGTCCAAAGCTCCCGGCCGTGGTGGTGGTTTGTTTTTATTATTGTTTGGTTGTGTCTAGATGACAACATGGGCAGAATAATACACAATCACTACTGGATGTGAATTCTTATTGCCTAGAAACATACAAAACTAGTTCCAAACAACTATGTTTTTATTTGTTGTTGTGTTTGTTTGCTTGCTTGACACTCCATTATAGTTTTTTTGTGTTAGTAATCAAACCAGTAATACTTTGTGAGATTGAATCTGCTCATGATGTCATAAACAGAATGATCATCTGGTTGTTTGTTTGTGTACTTGTTCTTGTTTTAATCTTTCTGTAACTAACATCAGTGGTTTTGTCTTGAAAAATACTTTAAAACTTTTCAAAATGCACCTAGCTTCAATGACAACAAAGTTATTCATGTTTTACGTTTCCAAAACTTTGGCAGCAATTTCTGACGTTTTAAAAATTGCCGCTTGGGACGCTTCTCCATGCGGGGTTTCATAATATGGAAGGGGGTTAATGGAATGTGAGTCAAGAAATAGTAGCTAGAAGGGAATCTGCTGGAGAGAGTAGTATATTGTTAGGAGGAAGGGCAAGGGGTGGATGGCTATAAACAGAAATATGAGACGTCTAGAGGAGAAGGGGCATGAGGAACAAAGCCATTTTTCTGGTTTGCAATAGGAATGGCAGGCCACACCTCCCAGGAAGAACAAGACACATGCTACAGGGGAAAAGCAACCTTGTATTTTGTGAACCGAGGGTCACCTTTCCCCAGCAACTTGTATCTTGTTCTCTGTAGGATATGTAGCCTGCCTCTTCCAGTGCAAACTAGAAAAAATGGCTTTGTCCCTCACACACCTTCTCCGGACACATCATATATGGAAGGGGGTTAGTGGGGTGTGAGAGGCAAGAGATAAGGACTAAATAGAACCTGGAGTAGATGAGAAAGGTGTGAGAGATAAGAGAAGGTCAAAGGACTAAAAAGAACCTGGAGCAGATGGGAAGGGTACAGAGAGAGAGATGAGAGGCAGGGTCCAGAATGTGTTAAGATGGATATGAGTGCAAGGTGGTGGGCAGGATGGGACAGACAGTAAGGCAGTTAAAAATTCAGTGATTATGGTCAAAATTTTTCCAATGTTGATTGATTCCTCAGACATGGATATATGAAAAACCTCAAGTATCTGCATTTTATGAAGATGCATTATCCAGTACCTACTTGATGGTGTGCCACTCAAATATCTTTTATAAAGCAAGTTAATTATATCTCGAGTGTAAGTTTTCAATAGACTTAAGTGAACATGGAACATTCTTTCCAGTTATCTTGCAATATAATTTGTGCTTTCTTAAGATTTTCTTATTATTTTCTAGACCTATTGCAAAAAAAAATGTTCAAACCTAAAGCATGGACTATCCAGAAACCATAAATGAATTTGTATATGCCTGACAGTCACATAGTGGAGTGTAAGTTTGTATTGTGCTGGTATGTACAATATACAAACAAACAAGAAGAGATTTGGCCAGCTGGTGCAGGAACATTCCATGTTTCATAATTTTATCATTTACCTCAACTAATGAACAACAGTGTTACCAAAATACTGCAAAACCATGCTGAATTTTTCCACATTTTTGTATGCCAATAAATGTATATTAGTACTAAATGTTTTTCTTCAGTCCCGGATTGATAAATCTCTATTGAAATAACATCTCAGTTTGGCATGAAACTGATTCAGAAAGAGTTACTTTAGTACCTGTCTTGTGCTAAATTGAGGGTTCACTGTATAACAGAAGGTTCACAGGGAAACAGCCAAAGGGGAGTGAGATGGGCAAAGAGAATGGGATAGGAAACACTGGTGAAGGATGGGGTGGTTCAAGTCATAGAAGAGCTGGTTTAGTAGAGAAAATAAATGTATATATATGACAAAAGCAAGAAATAAATGCAAGAATGAATTGTAATGATATATGAAGAACTGAAACAGAACTTGGGAAGAGCCAAAGATGGACTGGCTAGGGAGAAGGACTGGTTAGGCAAGTGAAAAATATATACAAGATTTGACAAAAGATAAGGAATGGAGAAGAAACAGCATAGCACAACAAAGCATTGACTCTGTACAGTGGTAGAATCTTTATTTTGCTTGCTAATAAGAGTTCTAGAGCTAAGATAATTACTGATGATTCTTCAGCAAATAGTGTGGATACATTTATACTTTGTCAAGAATGAAAGTTGCATATACATAAAATACTTTTGGGTTAAAATGAAAATGTTCTAGCCTTGTCAATCCCCTACATACACGAATGTACATGGTTAAGGTTAGAGTCAAAAGCATGGCGTTATTTTTGTTATCCCAAGTAAGAAAGAAGAAAACACTATTTAGCCATACACACTTACACTGTCACACACACACACTGCTTGTCACAAAAACACTTTCACTGTCATACACACACTTTCACAGTCGGAGTCATACACACCCACACACGTACTCACCATCCCTGAGGCGTGGTAATGTGCCACCAGGAGGTATGGCATGGTGAAGAGCGTTGAGTACATCACCCCGGCGCAGCATGAGAAGATGATGACAGCCGCCGGGTGTCTGAACACAGCCATGAACAGCATGCCCACACTGTACACCAGTTGCCCATACACGTACACCGGGCGAGCTCTGCTGAACACAAGCTTACATGAGTGTGTGTGTGTGTGTGGTCGAATAACAGGGAGTTGCTGTATTGACAATGGAATGGTAAAAATCCGAAGGTGCTTCAAGCATGGATGGCTCATGAGGGTAAGGATTTGATGGATATGAATATGGAGGCAGGACAATAAGAACACTACTCAGATCCTGTAAACCAAAAATAGAGTAAATAAGTTAATACACACACAAGATGATGTACTAGTTTCACTGTAAAGAAGGGGGGGTACAGAGGGAGGGGGAGGAGTCGTGGGACAGAAGACTATCAAGCATTGTAATGGACAACTTAATGACTATGAATGGAGGGAGACAAGAGATTTAGAAGAGAAGACACCTCCGTGTAGGTATTAATCAAGGAAACAATATAATCGGAGAGATCACATATGTGTGTCTTACTGAAGAGCAAGAGTTATGATCAAATTCAATGCACTAAAAGGAAAAGAAGAACGAAAAGTTAAACTCTACAAATAAGGGAGATTCGAAAACATGAAAAGAAAATTTTGAAAGTTTTAAGGATATTTTATGAGGAAGCAAATTGGAGTATATTTAACAAAGCAAGCAACCTACACAAAAGATAGGAAAGTTTCAAGAGATTGCACAATAGAGGTGTGGAGAGAAATGTGCAAAGGATGACCAGAAACTGAACTTGAAAAGCAGAATGGTTAATTAAAAAGTGTGAAGAGGCAAAGAGAAAAAGAGAAGTCACATGAAACAAATGGATGAAGAGAACCACACCATCATTGCATATTCCAATCTTGCTAAAATCACGGACAGAATCAGCAACAATATGCAGTGATGGTGTGGTCTCTGCAATAAAAAAATAAAAAAATCTTATTGAGTGGATTCAAAGTAGCAATGGAAAGGTCTTAAGCTGAAGAGAACTGACATGTGAAAAAAGATTGGGAAGATCAGATTACTTAACTGGGGAAGAGAAGAGAGGAGAAGAGAAGGAGAGTTGATCATGGTGTACTGGATGATGAAGGAAATGGAGACGATTGACACACCTGACTTGTTTGTATGGGACACTAAAGAAACTGAGGAAGACAAGGTGCCTGAGGGATACCTAGAAACATGGCTTTCCCTAAAGATGCAATGAGATCTAAAATAACCTGGAAGTCCATGCCAAATAAGAGACGGTGAACCAGGATTATATGAATGTAGCTCGCCTCCTGTATATCACATCACACACACAGAGACACACATAGACACAAACCCAAAGCGCTTGACTAGCTTCTCGATCATGAAGGAGTAGAAGGAGCAGGAGAGGGAGTAGAGGGCCATCCCCCAGCAGCCAAACCTCACCCCATCCGTGTACAGCTGTTTCTCCTTGCTGCCTTCAGGGGCCTGGAAGACAAGTGGGGATCAGAATGAGGAATATGGAAACACAAAAGGCCCAGTTTCACAGTCCAGCAAGTTTGTAAGCTCCCCCACCAAACACAAAATACGATGAAAATTCCTTGTATTAGTGCTTGGTGTTGATATAGAAAGAAGGAAACTTTAGAAAACCACACCAGAGATCTCTTTAGCATCTGGTATTGAGTAGAAATAACGGATCAGTGCGGAGAATATAGTTTGGTGTAGGTGCTTGCAATGACTGCGTTGGACTGTTGAACTGGCCCTAAGTAACAAAGGAACATACAATGACATACAGAGAAATGCAACTACTCAACACATTACAGTTATATAGAGAGAATTTAGTTTTCCTCACCCCCATCACTCCCAATGCAAAATTCAACCTCCTCCCCACTCGTCACTTCACAACACTCAGCATAATTTTACCCCAACACAACATATCTATTTCTCCACTACATATCCTTTCGCTTCACCCATTTCCCTATATCCCTTTCACCACCATGTCCCATCTCACTCCCCACTACTTTATATGATGCTTCAGTTCTTATATTATTCTATTACACACTTTTCTCATAACTTCATCCCTACAACTATCCTTGACTTCCCTTAATAACACTCACTCTTTCATCTGTTACTGACCCCTCCCATTACCCCTTCACACCCCTTAATTCCTCCACCATACTCCCCATTATCCCTACCACTACAAAACTACCTCTTCCTTCCTTAAACACGATCATTTCCTCTTTTTTGACCTCTAGAAATGATTGATGTTAGAGAAGACAGCATCTAAGAATACTAATTTTATTCTCTTCCCTCATGCTACTCACTCCACCATACACAACCTCCTATCTCACCCTTGTTACCCATCACCCTTCCCTGCATCCTCTACCCCCATCACTGCCCAGCCCATACTCACACTCCCCATTCCACAACCTCCTACCATCTCACCCTTCCCTGCACCCTCTACCCCATCACTGTCCAGGCCATACTCACACTCCTCCATCCACAGCCTCCTACCATCTCACCCTTGCTACTCATCACCCTTCCCTGCACCCTCTACCCCCATCACTGTCCAGGCCATACTCACACTCCCCTGTCCACAGCCTCCTACCATCTCACCCTTCCCTACACCCTCTACTCCATCAGTGTCCAGCCCATACATACTCACACTCCAGCCAGCTCCATAAGGGAAAATAAAGGCGTCTAAAGAGGAAGAAAAAGAAGAAAAAGAGGCGATACTCACACTAGGGTTCCCACCAAACACAGCCTCCCCAACAAAGTCTGTGAAGTAGAGGGAGTAACAGACGAGGCTCATCCAGCAGAACAGGTTGGTCAGGCACAGCAGCCGCAGACACTGGGGGGTCAAGAAGGGACAGGTCAGGTCAGGTCAGATCAGGTCGCAAGAGATTAAGAGGTTATAAAAAGGTTATGAGTACAATGAATGTTAATGAGAAGTTGTATGGGATTAAAAACTACTGAGAGGTTAAGAGAAGGATTTAGGGATTAACAAGTCTTTTTTTGTGTGTGTTTGCTCCCTGTTAGTTAGTTAATATGAGGTTGTGAAGTCAAAGAATTTAATGGAACTTTTTGGAAATGAAATAGTTTTGTATTGTATGTCATTGCCTTCACTTCTACAGTAGGAAGGGTAATGGTAGTAGTTGTGAGGGTGGGGATGGTGGCTGTAGTGGTGATAGTAGTAGTAGTGTTAGCAGTAGCAGTAGTAGCAGTAGTAGTAACAGTAGTAGTGAAAGTTGACCTAGAGTGGATGAGATAGTTAAGGACAGTAGCAGGTGATAATCTTACTAACAGCATGAAAGTGGATGGATTTACTTTTGAGGTTTAAGAAAGATAGGATTACTCTGGTAGTAATAGTAGTAGTAGTAGGCATAGTACAATTAGTATAGAAAAAAACAATCACAAAACCTAACAATTCTTACCCGAGGCATATAAACGATGGACAGCAGATATTGCCTCAGTGTGGCTCCGGGTACCTCTGCCTCCTCTTCTCCTGCTGCTGTTGCTGCTGCTGCTCCTCCATCTGGTGCTGCCGCTCCTCCTTCTGGTGCTGCCGCTCCTCCTGCTGCTTCTGCTCCTCCGCCCTCCACATCAGTCTTCTCCACCATCATTGGATCCTGTGTTAGTTTAAGTATTACAAGTAGCAGTAGGGAAAGGAGGTACAGTAGTGATAAAGTAGTAGTAGAAGTAGTAGTAGTAGTAGTAGTAGTAGTAGTAGTAGTAAAGACAGCTTCATAATTCTAAGGAAGATGCTACTGAGCTCTTAATATCTGACTTTTTTTTATTATTTCAGATTAGGTCAAAAGGAACTTGGTGTCTTTCAGTACCTCAAAACTTGTCTCATAAGTTAACTTTATCTCTCAGTCAACACATCCCCCAGACACTTAATTTTCTCATACTATTAGATATAACTTAGCCGTCCCTCTTGCTTACATTAATCAATCTTGGTGTGTCCTTTCCTCAAAATCTTAACCGGAAACTTAATAATCAGCTTCCTCATTGTTGTTTCACCTCTATCAATTCTTTTCCTCTCCCTAGATGTTAAGTATATGAAAGGTCTTGTCTGCCCATATGCATCTTCTAGACAGAGTAAAGTGAAAGGGCGTTGCCTCATCACCTTTCCTCTAACTGTCTTCAACCTTCCACTGTCTGCTGCAATCTGTTCCCTTTGCTATCTTGTAAGCCTCTTTTTATGCAAGCTGTTCTTCTTGAATTTGCTAACTGCATGCCTCCAATCTTCCCATAGCCCCCTTGTACAAGATTTGCTACTCAAGTTAATCTCTATTTTGTCCAACTCTCTGATGCAGCACTCAAGGGGGATTTAGAGGCTCAGGGGCATATTATTAAACATTTCATCGCTCACGCCCACACATTTGGCAAGGCTTTTTTTTCATAGGAGTTGTGAGCCTGTCCAGGGGTAGTTTTCTGACTGGCAAGGCTTCTATACTATGAATGTGATAAAATACTCATAAGAACACATTTAGCTCCTTCTTTTTGGCCATTAGAAATAAATGATGGGAGTCAAAAGTGTTTAAAAATTCTGGCTTTAATCCTCCCAAGAATCCTCACAGCTCCCCCACAAATCAAATACATTTTTTTTATCTTGGCACAACCTCACATTCAGAGCAGCCCTAGCACCAAGAGATACCTACTGCAAGTCTGTCCTGGGAAAGATCTTGAAGAAACTACTCTCTCTACACTTCCATTCCTTTCACTGGTATACTCTGGAGCAGCCTTCCTTATACTGTATCAATTTCCTCCTCCTTGTATATATAGTTCTTTCAGGTTGTGAGTATCAAGACACCTCTAGAGCTAAATTTGATCATCTCATTTGGCATACTTCTCCAGCCCCTTTACAGTATCATTTTTAGTCTATTTGTGTTTTGTCCTTGGTGTGACTCCTTTACCATAAGAAAACATCAGTAATAGTGGCATGGGCGGTCCATATATTGTGTAATGCTTTGGGGGGTATTTTCCAGACCCACCCTGTAATGCTTCTTATCACTTTAAACCTATTCTGTGTCTTTTCTGATGCCTCTCCATACCAGTAGCAAACACACAAGATATCTGTGCTCATTTTCACCAGTATTCTCACTAGATATATCAGTTAGATTATTGAAGTCATTTATCTTTTTCCAGCAGAACAACAGTTATAGCTAGATATAATTATGTAGCTTATTTGTTCCCTAAGTCATTGCCTATACAAAAGTATACATAGATGTTTGGTGCAATGTTTTATGTGAAATTTTTATAATCTGAAATATCATTACAGATTTCCAGACAACTCCTGAAGGGATTACATACTCAACTTATGGAGGACCCCCTAGTAGTAGTGATAGAAGTAGTAGTTTTCTAAGCCCTATAGATAATTTAAAAGTTAAAATGGCTTGATATTCTGTCTCTCTCACCTGGGCATTGAAGGAGGTCTCCTCATCACTTGCATAGTTCTGGTAGGTGCCTGCCTCCATGCCTTGCTCCAGCCCGTGGCCATTCTGCTGGGACACATTACTAGTTATACCAGTAGTAGTAGTAGTAGTAATAGAGGGAGTAATAATTTTTAAATGGTTGTAGTATTGCTAATAGTAGTAGTTGTAGCCTACTTGTTATAGTGGTTGTAAGATATAATTAATTTTAGCTCTAATACTGGCCTTTACTCTGGAACTATGCGTGCTGTGAAGTGTGGGGGAGGCGTTTCTGGCTTCTTCCCTGTTAATTCAGGAGTGCATCAGGGGTGCCTACTTGCTCCATCACTTTTCAACCCTTGCATGGACTGGGTATTAGGCTAAGTTGTTGATCAAAGTTGATCTTTTGACAACATCGAGGTCATTGACTTTGGTTTGCTGATGATCCTGTACGTAGTACTTCTCGCGGAAAAGCTGGAGGTCCTGGTGGTGGCTCTGTAAATGCCTTTGTCACTAGTAAGTCTTCTGGGCCAAAGCCAAGGTCCAGTCGTTTGGAACGTTGTTGAATGACACAGGTCAATCTATTCATGCATGTGGTGAGAATGTCGAGGTCGCCAAGAGCTTTACATACCTAAGCAGTGTAGTGCATAACAATGGTAGGTCTTACCAGGAAGTCACTCGACGGACTGGCCTGCGGAAGTAATGTGTTATGGACTCGCTCAATACAAGTACTATATGGCGCTGTCGATATCTGAGCAGGCGGACAAAGATTCGAATCAAAGTCGTTTGAGCTTCCTGTCTCACTGTATGGCTGTGAGACATGGACACTGAGCAGAGACTTGGAGAGGCGTGATGCGCGGCCCGTTGTGGTCATAATGGCGGACAAGACCCAAATCTCCCCCTGTTCTATCACTTCAGGGAGTGCAATAAGTACTTCCAGACCGTTTACGACGCCCGCCTTCAACACCATTGCTGTAACTAGTAGTGTCATTGCAGAATGCTTCACTCAAATAGTCAGATGAAAATAGCCGAACATAACACTGAAAACAAGTGGGGCACCATCGCCTCCGTGTTACCCTCACCCGCAGGATCCGTCCTCTTCCGCATCTTTCTACTGTCTCCTGACAGCGTCGTTCTGCTATGGTGGTGCCATGATTGCTTCTCGTAAGGGGTCGCCTGCAGGCTTGTTTAGGATAAACTGCAGGCCTGCTTGGATATTGTGGTCCGCCATATTCACGTGGGGCGTCAGCTGTGCTCACCGTGCACCCCCGGTGGTAACCTGACTAGGTAGTGCGGGGGAGGCTGCCAAGGACTCTCCCTCCTATATGTCTGACTGCAAGCCAGGCTTGGGTCCAAGTAGATATATACCGTACTCGTTCTTGTAGCTACTCGTACTTAAATACACAATATCATGCATGTATACTTGCATTTATATCTGAACTCGGGGTCAAAAGTTTCTTAATATTTGTACTCGGACGCCAAGTAGGACCTACTCAATAATTTACGATTACTTTCGAGTATATTCGAGTCCAACACAAAAATGCAAACGTGTGGCTGGTGTGGTGTTTGACGACCTGCATGAGTGGAGGTGACGTCAGGGTGAGGAATAACAAGTGCGTCCAAAGCACGGGCCTTGGGGAGGCCAGGATGGCCTGCGCCCTGGAGTGAAGGGGGGGGCGAGGGGGGGGGGGGGGGGGGGATTGCGCCCGCTTGCACGAGGGAGCACGGGCCTTTGCCAAAGGCGGCCCGTAGCAGGGAGCCGACAGATCGACTCTATCGGCGATCGAAATCTAGCCGACCAAGTCGGTCTGTCGACGAGGACTGGCGTGTCTCTGCCTGGAGTGAGCTGACACCGAGGTTAAATAGGATAAAATTACTTGTAGTTGGATTCGATTACAGTAGAAAAGTACTCGTACTTGCACTTGAGTTTAGCTATAAAACAAAGTGTGCTTTTACTTGGATTTGTGATGTTGTAAAGTAATCGTACCTGGACTGGAGCACAATAATGTACTTGAACCCAAGCCTGCTGCTGACGTTGGCAAGGATGTGCAACCCGTGGACTGTGGAGGCCCGAGGAGGAAAGGCAATCTCTCTCTCTCTCTCTCTCTCTCTCTCTCTCTCTCTCTCTCGTGGGAGGAGGAAAATGAGGAGGAATCCCATAATTCATGAGGGATAAGGCTGCGAGATACGAGGGCCTGGTGAAAGGCGGCGCGTGATAGAAAGCGAACTCTCCGGGGACACTTAAGGCACACTGAAGTATATCTATTGTGTTAGGAAATGTGTTGCTTTATCCTCTCTCTCTCTCTCTCTCTCTCTCTCTCTCTCAATATGGCTCTTAATTTACTTACCAATACATGATTTGATAAGATTAATAATAGTAACGGAAAGGTTGAAGATAGATAGATACAGATAGATAGATACAGATAGATAAATAAATAGATAGATAGATAGATAAATAGATAGATAGGAAGAAATATATATATATAGAGAGAGACTTACCACGATGGGGAGGGTGCTGGGTCGAGGTGGGGGCTTGTCCATGGTGCCATACCCCGCACCCCCCTCCTCCTGGTCCGCCCCCTGTCACGGAGATAAAGACTGATAGTTAAAGGGTGCATAGGAAAGCAGGGTAATAAATAAGTTGGGTGCTGAAGATAGACAAAAGCAGTGTAGATAAGGCAAGATATAGAATGACAGATAGATAGATAGGTAAATGAAGATAGACAAAGACGGTATAGCAAAAAAGGCGAGATAGATATAGAATGATAGAGAGATAGATAGATAGATACGTACGTGTAGATAGACAAAAACAGTATAGTAGAAAAGCAAGAGAGATAAAAAATGAAAGATAGATAGATAGATAAGTACACGAAAGTAACAAATATAAAGAGTACGTACAAATTGATCTGTACTTCCAAATTTACAAAGTTGAAACGTGACCTAAAGGTATATAGATAAAAAAATAACCCGATTACGATAGAGTTAAGGTAAGATGTATGAAATGCCGGACTTTCAAAGCACTTTACTTATATCCTTATACTTATTTACTAGTATACTTATTTTTAACGTTCAGTGAGAAGCTTTGAAAGTCCCATCTTGATTTAAACCGATACGAAGCAAACTGATATAAATAAACAGAGATAGATGAGCTGATAACTACCTAAATAGATGACACTTCATATTGACAGGGTAACAGACAGCGTTGAGTAAATTGATGTAAACAGAAAAAGGAGTAATAGAGAAGCAGATAAGGATTAGTTAATAATAGATAACCAGAATGATGTATGAGTTAACTTTAATAGACAGATGGGATGCAGTTGAATGTATGATTGATTGGCTCTTTAAACAATAACAATACTGACGAAAGTGATTTAACTATAGATGGGAAGGAGGAAGGTGGGCGAAAACGGAAAGAAAAGGGCATAAACAGACATAAAAGATAGATACAAGATACAGAGGCAGGTATACCGTATTCGTAGATATGGATAGAAGAACACAGACAAGTAAATAGATAGTTAGATATATACAGGCATACTAGATGTAGATACACAGGTAGATAGATTGATAGATATACACAGATCCAAATAGCCAGATTAAATTACGGACACACAAAAAGTAACCCCCAAAAAGATAAATATATACAGTTGTGATTAGAAAATTAATCTTCCACAGGTTATTAGAGAGTATAAACGGAAAAAAAAGTATATATATAATTTTAAAACAGCAAAATTACCAAACAATGTCAACAGGTACAGTCACATCAGTCCACATACAAAAAAGTTAATAGTGATAATAAAATAAAATAAAAGAAAAGAAAAGGAAAGAGCAAAATAAATATCACAAGAACACCCACACAGCCACACCCAATTACCACGCACAGACAAACAAGCCGACATCTTTACACACACAAATACCCTCAAACAGTTACCACCACTTTCTCTTTTCTCTCCTTCCCCCATACACAAGGTTTTGCAAGGGCCAAAATAATACACCCCAAGGGAACGAAATTGAGCTGGTAACACTGCCTCGGTATTACATGGTCTGCAGCGTTGGTAACATTGCTTAAGGGAGAGCTAATATGGTGGCAATGGAAGTCTCTCTCTCTCTCTCTCTCTCTCTCTCTCTCTCTCATTGTCGGTGGAGAAAAATTTAATGTTGGTGAGGAAGTCTTTGTTGTTGTTATTATTGTAGTCATTGTTATTTTCAGGGCAATTTGGCGTCTCTCTCTCTCTCTCTCTCTCTCTCTCTCTCTCTCTCTCTCTCTCTCTCTCTCACCTTGGCCAGCTCGGTGCGGGAGGTCTTCTGCAGGATGTCGAGAGGGATTTCCCTGAAGGAGTAGAGGGTGGAGAAGACGCAGGCGATGAAGATGAAGGTGACGAGGGTGAAGACGGCGCGAACATGACCCCCGAGCAACGTGCCTAGAGGGAAGGGGAGGGGAAAGTGAGGGGTGGTAAGGGGAGTGAGGGGAAGTGAGGGGTGGTAAATGAAAGTGAGGGAGTGATTGGGGGTGAGGGAGTGAGGGGAAGTGAAGGGAGTTGAGGGGTGGTGAGGGGAAGTGCAGGGGAGTGAGGGGAAATAATGGGGAGTGAGGGAGAGTGAGGGAGAGTGAAGGAAAGTGAGGGAGAGTGAGGGGAAGTGAAGGGAGTTGAGGGGTGGCGAGGGGAAGTGAAGGGAGCTGAGGGGTTGTGAAGGGGAGAGAGGGGTTGTGAAGGGGAGAGAGGGGATATGATGGGGAGTGAGGCAGAGTGAGGGAGAGTGAAGGGAAGTGAAGGGAGAGTGAGGGGAAGTGAAGGGAGAGTGAGGGGAAGTGAAGGGAAAGTGAGGGGAAGTGAAGGGAGAGTGAAGGGAGAGTGAGGGGAAGTGAAGGGAAAGTGAGGGGAAGTGAAGGGAGAGTGAAGGGAGAGTGAGGGGAAGTGAAGGGAGAGTGAGGGGAAGTGAAGGGAGAGTGAGGGGAAGTGAAGGGAGAGTGAAGGGAGAGTGAAGGGAGAGTGAGGGGAAGTGAAGGGGAAGTGAAGGGAAAGTGAGGGGAAGTGAAGGGAAAGTGAGGGGAAGTGAAGGGAGAGTGAGGGGAAGTGAACTGAGAGTGAGGGGAAGTGAAGGGAGAGTGAAGGGAGAGTGAGGGGAAGTGAAGGGAGAGTGAGGGGAAGTGAAGGGAGAGTGAGGGGAAGTGAAGGGAGAGTGAGGGGAAGTGAAGGGAGAGTGAGGGGAAGTGAAGGGAGAGTGAAGGGAAGTGAAGGGAGAGTGAGGGGAAGTGAAGGGAAAGTGAGGGGAAGTGAAGGGAGAGTGAGGGGAAGTGAAGGGAGAGTGAAGGGAGAGTGAGGGGAAGTGAAGGGAGAGTGAGGGGAAGTGAAGGGAGAGTGAGGGGAAGTGATGGGGAGTGAGGGAGAGTGAAGGGAAGTGAAGGGAGAGTGAAGGGAAGTGAAGGGAGAGTGAGGGGAAATGATGGGGAGTGAGGGAGAGTGAGGCAGAGTGAAGGGAAGGGAAGGAAAGTGAGAGAGAGTGAGGGGAAGTGAAGGGAGTTGAGGGGTGGTGAGGGGAAGTGGAGGGAGCTGAGGGGTTGTGAAGGGGAGAGAGGGGTTGTGAAGGGGAGAGAGGGGAAATGATGGGGAGTGAGGGTGAGTGAAGGGAAGTGAAGGGAGAGTGAGGGGAAGTGAAGGGAGAGTGAGGGGAAGTGAAGGGAAAGTGAGGGGAAGTGAAGGGAGAGTGAGGGGAAGTGAAGGGAGAGTGAGGGGAAGTGAAGGAGGAGGGAAAGTGAAGGGGGAAGTGAGGGGAAGTGAAAGGAGAGTGAGGGAAGTGAAGGAGAGGAGGGGAAGTGGGAAGTGAAGGGAGAGTGAGGGGAAGTGAAGGGAGATTGATGGGCAGTGAAGGGAGAGTGAAGGGAAGTGAAGGAGAGTGAGGGGAAGTGAAGGGAGAGTGAAGGGAAGTGAAGGGGAAGTGAGGGGAAGTGAAGGGAGTTGAGGGGTGGTGAGGGGAAGTGGAGGGGAAGTGTGGGGAAATGATGGGGAGTGAGGCAGAGTGAAGGAAAGTGAAGGAAAGTGAGGGAGAGTGAAGAAAAGTGAGGGAAAGTGAGGGAAAGTGAGGGGAAGTGAAGGGAGTTGAGGGGAGTGAAGGGGAGAGAGGGGAAATGATGGGGAGTGAGGCAGAGTGAGAGTGAAGGAAAGTGAAGGAAAGTGAGGGGTGATGAGGGTGAGAGGGGGGAGTGTTGTGTGCCACGGTTGTCTGTGTTAAGTAGCTCTAGTGTGGTGAAGGAATCAAGAAGTGGTGTAGGATCAGCCCGGTAGCAGCGGGGATCATATTTCTTAATGGTCCCTCTAAGCGAGAAAAATGAGAAAAAATCATCACTCACACAAACCATTTCATAATATATATCAAAGCATTTGTGATCAGTTTATGTATCATCTATTTTGGGGAGGTTAAATCATGGCACAAATTTGGCCCGTCGCTGCTACCGGGTTAGATGCTAAGACTGAGGCTGAGAAATTAGAAACGGCACTCTAATCTAGTGGATCTGAGTTATTTTTTACAGTGGAGGAAGCAACATAAGGGAAAAACAAGCAAAAAAAAATAAATAAATAAATAAAAGCTCGCTAGCACTGCCTCTATAAAAGAAAGTAGATAACAGTGGTCAAGAGAGAGGTCACTTCCATCCGATATTGACCTCTCTGTCGGCCACTCTCTTATACAGGTGCATTGACACCTGGCTTTTTTTGTCGTTTGTATGTTTTTGACCTGCTTCCTTTACTGAGACGCTATTGCCAACCAGCCCGGAGTAGATCAACGTGAAAGACCCGAGGCACCTGAGATGAAACCAACCCGCGTGCTCGAACCCATCACGGCACGAAACACTGGACGGCCCTCTCCCCCTACCTTACGCCTTGTGGCAATGCTAACAGGGGTATTTGGGGCACTAAGGACCAAGGCTGACCATAATGCCCGTATTACCACATATAAGCAGCAAGAGAGGGATGGTGTGTCGTTTATGTATATGTATAACGTTGTTGGTGTGACGTTCGAAGCACTGAACCACGATGAACGAAAGTGATTGTTGTAAGTGCTTGTTTGTGACGGCCGTGTTTTCGTTGTTTGTGTTATCAGATGTGTTAATGAGTGTTGTGTGAGTGCTTTTTTTTTTTTACAACAAAGGAGACAGCTCAAGGGCACAAAGGAAACAATAAAAAAAAATTAAAAAAACGCTACTCGCTGCTATAAAAAGAATCAAAAGAGGTGGCCGAAAGAGAGGTCAATTTCGGGAGGAGAGGTGTCCTGATAAGTGTAAATGAGGTGACAAGGAAGGCACTGTGTATAAGTAAATGACGTTTCTCCGTGAGTGTGTCGAGTGTTGTGTGGTCGGCCGCGAAGTGTAATTGGGCCTTTTTGCGTACTGGAAAAGCTCGTTCGGCAGTTGATGACAAATGACGTTGCTGTAATTCCCAGTTATAAGGAATGAGGATAGATAAAAACAATGCTAAAATTCTTAAATAACAAGTGAAGAAAATACAAGTGATTGATTAACAAGTGTTGTGTGTGTATATTCACTTACCTGAGGGATGGAAGGGCGAGGGAAGGAGGGAGGAAAAGACACGTCCACACTCGGCAAGAGCCAACAGCCAACACACACACACACACACACACACATATACACACGTCGCCAGCCGGGGGGTATTCCACAAATCTCTCGAGTGGTATGTAATGCCCCCTCTTGTACATGTCAGGTTGCGTTGGGTTGGGTTAGGTTAGGCAAGGTTTGGTCGCGGTATAATTAAGTAATTTTGAGTGGAAATGACGACGAGCGTTTTCCAAAACAACCCATCGTTAATTTCGGAGTTGCAGCCGAGCCTCTGTACTCGGGGGCCACTTGCCAGAAGAGAGATTAGGAGCCAGTTCGACAGTTCAACAGAGTCATTGTAAGCGCCCAAACCAAGCTATTATCTCCACAATGATCCGTTTTTTCTTAACAATACCATATACTAAAGAGATTTCCCGTGTGGTCTGCTAAAATTTAATCCTATTTATGTCAATCGCAAACACAATACAAGGAATTTTCGTAGTAGTTTGTGTTTGGTTGGGGAGCTTACGAACTTGCTGTACTGGACTGTAAAACTGCCCCTAGGAACATGCAGCCGGGCACTCACCTATGATGGTCGCGTCCCAGTTGATGCCGCCCATGGCGTAGCCCAGCCCCCCGCCCAGCCCGGCCATCACGGTGAAGGTAGACAGCCCCACGGCGTGGTCCTCTGGAGGGGGAAGGCAGGGGCGGCGTGACTCCAATATACATGATTACTTATACATAAAGGGCCTATGTGCTCTGAAGCATGCATACACACACGGTGGATGAGTGGTCAGCGTGCGGGCGTAACGTAACTTTCTCTGGATGTGAATAATATCGGCACTGGCAGACGCTAGAGATATATACTATACAGTTACCACACAGTTCCCAAGGACACTGCCGCCATCTAGAGAGGGATGAGGAAAGAGTACAATGTATTTTTCAACGCATCCTGCTCCCAATACGACAAGTTTCCAAGGCCGTTGAGAAGATTAACCGAGATTTCATTCGCAATTTTCCGGTTCAGGGTGCAGAGGTCGGGCAAAACTATCACTAGGATCACAAAACAGTCCATGAAAAGCCAGGCAACTTCCACGAGAGGCTTTTCAAACAGGCGAACCGAGGCGCCGAGGTGTTTAAGAGTACGAACTCAAGTCTTCTGCTCTTCCCTCAAACCGCGGGAGAAGGCGGCAGCGACGACGGAAACTAAATCGTGAACACACACACACACACACACACACACACACACACACACACACACACACACCCCTCTTGCGTCACCAGCGTGGGTATTATTCACGACCATCTGCAGCTTTCAACCTTCCTACAGAACATACATACAGGCGTCCATACATACATACATACATTCATACAAGACAAGAGTACATATTGTTTATAGAAAATCTGGAATCGTTGAGGAAAGACACTCTCTCTCTCTCTCTCTCTCTCTCTCTCTCTGATTGGCTGGCTCGCCGCTAAATCCTGCATCGAAGAAAGTGATAACGTTTTGAAAATTAATTGAAACTTTGGTGCGGGAGGATTTGTGAGCGAGCGAGTGAGCGGACGAGAGAGAGAGAGAGAGAGAGAGAGAGAGAGAGAGAGAGAGAGAGAGAGAGAGAGAGAGAGAGAGAGAGAGAGAGAGAGAGAGAGAGAGAGAGAGAGAGAGAGATAATCACTAGTAATATCCTCATACCTTCTATAGGAGTAAAACAAACAATCACATCAGCTAGACGCAAATACAGGTGTTCATAATTTGCTGAGAGAGTCCTGGTTTATTCAAGGTGTGGGCAGGTGAGCACTAATTGGCCTACACTCACCTGGCACCGTCACGTCCAGCAGGTAGGCGCGCGAGGGACTCTGGCAGGCGTCGGCATCGAAGTCAAGTAGCATTGTGCCGACGATGGTGAAGAAGATGCCCCACGGATGACTCTCCTTCACCTCGCCCCCCTCCTCCTCCTTCCCTCCGTCCTTCCCATCCGTTTTCCCTCCTCCTCCTCCTCCTCCTCCTCCTTCGCGTCCTCTTCCGCCTCCTCCTTTCGTCCTATGGCTGATTCTCGTTTCGTTGCTCTCGTCTCCTTCTCCGTCTTTGTGTATGGGAGAAGATAGATAGATAGATAGATAGGTAGATAAAGAGAATGGAAAAACGTTAGATTACAATACAATAGATATATATATAGTCCCCATCTCCCCATTCTCTCTCTCTCTCTCTCTCTCTCATATTTATAGCTTACCTCCGTAGGGCAAGGTGGCGATGGTGGTGGAAGATGACCAAGAGGAGGAGGAGGAAGAGGAGGAGGGACGAGAAGTGGAGGAAGAGAAAGAGGAATCCATTGACGACACGTTCACACCAGGTATGTCATCCCTCGCCAAGTTACCTCTCACCTGTAATTAAGAGAGAGAGAGAGAGAGAGAGAGAGAGAGAGAGAGAGAGAGAGAGAGAGAGAGAGAGAGAGAGAGAGAGAGAGAGAGAGAGAGAGAGAGAGAGAGAGTGAAGTGTGTGTGTGTGTGTGTGTGTGTGTGTGTGTGTGTGTGTGTGTGTGTGTGTGTGTGTGTGTGTGTGTGTGTGTGTGTGTGTGTGTGTGTGTGTGTGTGTGTGTGTGTGTGTGTGTGTGTGTGTGTGTGTGTGTGTGTGTGTGTGTGTGTGTGTGTGTGTGTGAGAGAGAGAGAGAGAGAGAGAGAGAGAGAGAGAGAGAGAGAGGGAGAGAGACATGTTTATGAGTAAAGGTGTGTGTGTGTGTGTGTGTGTGTGTGTGTGTGTGTGTGTGTGTGTGTGTGTGTGTGTGTGTGTGTGTGTGTGTGTGTGTGTGTGTGTGTGTGTGTGTGTGTGAGAGAGAGAGAGAGAGAGAGAGAGAGAGAGAGAGAGAGAGGGGGGGGGGAGGGGGAGACATGTTTAAGTGAGTAAATGTGTGTGTGTGTGTGTGTGTGTGTGTGTGTGTGTGTGTGTGTGAGAGAGAGAGAGAGAGAGAGAGAGAGAGAGAGAGAGAGAGAGAGAGAGAGAGAGAGAGAGAGAGAGAGAGAGAGAGAGAGAGAGAGAGAGAGAGAGGGGGGAGACATGTTTAGTGAGTAAATGAGTGTGTGTGTGTGTGTGTGTGTGTGTGTGTGTGTGTGTGTGTGTGTGTGTGTGTGTGTGTGTGTGTGTGTGTGTGTGTGTGTGTGTGTGTGTGTGTGTGTGTGTGTGTGTGTGTGTGTGTGAGAGAGAGAGAGAGAGAGAGAGAGAGAGAGAGAGAGAGAGAGAGAGAGAGAGAGAGAGAGAGAGAGAGAGAGAGAGAGAGAGAGAGAGAGAGAGAACGCTGATGGGTTGACAGGTATACGAATGTGAGGAAGAGGAGGAGGAGGAGGAGGAGGAGGAGGAGGAGGAGGAGGAAGGAAGATAAGGTGTGAAGGGAGATGACGGGAAGGAGGGAAGGAAGAGTTTGAATGCTATGGGGTAAAGAGGAGGAGGAGGAGGAGGAGGAGGAGGAGGAGGAGGAGGAAGTAAAAGGATATGTGTTGGAGAAATAGTATGTGTGTGTGTGTGTGTGTGTGTGTGTGTGTGTGTGTGTGTGTGTGTGTGTGTGTGTGTGTGCGCATAAACGTATCAAATCAAACACAGACACAATCAAATCTCTCTCTCTCTCTCTCTCTCTCTCTCTCTCTCTCTCTCTCTCTCTCTCTCTCTCTCACCTGGAGGGGGGTAGGGGGGGTGGGGGCGTACACGTCACCCAGACCCACGCCGATCGCCTTCCCGTTGGGGACCAGAACGAGACCTGAGGAGGAGGAGGAGGAGGTGAAGGAGGAGGTGGAGAAATAGTAGAGGGTGGAGGAGGAGGAGGTGGAGAAATAGTAGAGGGTGGAGGAGGAGGAGGAGGAGGAGGAGGAAAACATGAGGAAAAGGAGGAGGAGGAGGACGTGAGGAAAAGAAGGAGGAGGAGGATGTGTGGTGGAGGAGGAAGAGGACGAGGAAAGAGGAAGAGGAGGAAGAATAATAATAGAAGGTGAAAGAGAAGTGAAAAGTGTCTAGAAAATAGTGAAAAAAAGCGAAAATAGTGTCTAGAAAAGAGTGAAAAAAAGCGAAAATAGTGTCTAGAAAAGAGTGAAGAAAAAAGGCGAAAATAGTGTCTAGAAAATAGTGAAGAAAAAAGGCGAAAATAGTGTCTAGAAAATAGTGAAGAAAAAAGCGAAAATAGTGTCTAGAAAATAGTGAAGAAAAAAGCGAAAATAGTGTCTAGAAAATAGTGAAGAAAAAAGCGAAAATAGTGTCTAGAAAATAGTGAAGAAAAAAGCGAAAATAGTGTCCAGAAAATAGTGAAGAAAAAAGCGAAAATAGTGTCCAGAAAATAGTGAAGAAAAAAGCGAAAATAGTGTCTAGAAAATAGTGAAGAAAAAAGCGAAAATAGTGTCCAGAAAATAGTGAAGAAAAAAGCGAAAATAGTGTCCAGAAAATAGTAAAGAAAAAGCGAAAATAGTGTCCAGAAAATAGTAAAGAAAAAGCGAAAATAGTGTCCAGAAAATAGTAAAGAAAAAGCGAAAATAGTGTCCAGAAAATAGTAAAGAAAAAGCGAAAATAGTGTCCAGAAAATAGTGAAGAAAAAAGCGAAAATAGTGTCCAGAAAATAGTAAAGAAAAAGCGAAAATAGTGTCCAGAAAATAGTAAAGAAAAAGCGAAAATAGTGTCCAGAAAATAGTGAAGAAAAAAGCGAAAATAGTGTCCAGAAAATAGTAAAGAAAAAAGCGAAAATAGTGTCCAGAAAATAGTAAAGAAAAAGCGAAAATAGTGTCCAGAAAATAGTAAAGAAAAAAGCGAAAATAGTGTCCAGAAAATAGTAAAGAAAAAAGCGAAAATAGTGTCCAGAAAATAGTGAAGAAAAAAGCGAAAATAGTGTCTAGAAAATAGTGAAGAAAAAAGCGAAAATAGTGAAATAATGAAAATAGTAAAAATAGTATAGCAAGGTGATTCTTTATCGATAAATGCAACATATAATTATTTAATCGTTTTGTACTAGAGTCGTGGGTAGCTTACTGAAGGAGGAGGAGGAGGAGGAAGAAGAAGAGGAGGAGGAAGGTAAAATACTGATGTAAGGAAAGCGTTGATGGACGGGATGAAAGAAGGGAAGAGAGAGAGAGAGAGAGAGAGAGAGAGAGAGAGAGAGAGAGAGAGAGAGAGAGAGAGAGAGAGAGAGAGAGAGAGGATGGGTATGTTCTATCCTTACTCTTTCTCTTTCTCTCCCTCCATATCTTCACGCCTGATTTACTCTCTCTCTCTCTCTCATACGAGCGGATTTCTTGAAGCTTCGAATCTTTACAACCAGAATGAGCGAGAGAGAGAGAGAGAGAGAGAGAGAGAGAGAGAGAGAGAGAGAGAGAGAGAGAGAGAGAGAGACGTAACCTTGTATATACTGCGTCCAAGATATGTGACAGCAAAACCCTCTTAGCACTTTCTTCCTTCCTCCCCGCTAGAGAGAGAGAAGGAGGTAATGGAGAGAAGAATGGGGCAATGGAGGGAAAGAGGGAGAGAAGGAGGGAGGGAAGGAAGAAGAGAGCGCAAGGGGGAGCAAGTCATGAGAAAAAACGGATGAGAGGGAAGGAAGGAAGGAAGAAGAGGGAGAAGAAGGGGAATGACGAGAAGGAGAGAGGAAAAGAGGGAAGGAAGGAAGGAAGAGGAGGAGGAGGAGGAGGAGGGAGATTATATGGGTGGAAGATTAAAAGTGAAGAAATAAGGGAGTGAAAAAAAGAAACAGAAGAGGGAAAAGGGAGAAAAAGGGAGAAAAAATAAAAAAGGGAGGCAAAGAGATGAGAGAAGGAGGGAGTTTAGGAGAGGAATGGGAGGGAGGGAGGGAGAGGAGGAGGGAGAAAAGAAGTGAGGAAAAAGAGGAGAAGAAACAACAGAGGGAGGGAAGAGATGGGAGACGGAAGAAGGAATGGAGGTAAAGGAGGAAAAAGAAAAGGAAAATGGAGGTAAAGAAGATGGGAAGGAGGGAGGTGAGGAAGGAGAGGAAGAAGAAAATGGGTAGAACTTGAGGTAGGAGGAAGGATGGGAGAGAAAAAGAGAAGGAGAGAGAGATAATGACTTGAGGTAGGAGGAAGGATGGAGAGATAAAGAGAGGTAACCAACGGAAGGAAGAAGAATATAAGAGAATCAGGAAGAGAAGGAAAAGGACGGAGGAAAGAAGAGAAAATATGGAGGAAAGATGAGAGAAAAAGGGGAATAAAATGAACAAATAAAAAATGAATAATCAAGGAAATAAAAAAATAGAGGAAGAAAAGTGAGAGAGAAACAAAGAAAGAAGTAATGGAAGGGAAGGAGGAGGGAAGAAAAGTAGAGAAAAGAGAAATAAAAAAATAGTGAAGGAAAGAAATGGAGGAGTGAAAAGGGAAAGGAGGAAGAAAGTTTGATATGGAGGAAAGAAATAGAATATGGAGGTAAAGAACGAGGTGATGGAGGAAACCGTAGAGGAGAGAGAGAGAGAGAGAGAGAGAGAGAGAGAGAGAGAGAGAGAGAGAGAGAGAGAGAGAGAGAGAGAGTTGGGGGGGAGGGAACACTCTGAACAAAGATTAACCACAAAATTAATAATGTAAACAAAGCCCGTCAGTGAGCGTAAGGTACAGGGGGATGTCAACAAACCCACTCAGCGAGCATGACATAAATTTATCGACAATGACAGACGGGCAGTTCAAGATAACCTTTTTTTAGCAGTAAAGGGAACAGCTGAAGGGCAAAGAGAAAGGATAAAAAAAACACCGAAGAGAGTCCGCTAAGCCACTGCATGTAATAAAGATAAAGAAGTAAAAGTAGAAAAAAATAAAGAACACAAGTAACCTTTTTTTTTTTACAGTGAAGGAAACATCTGAAGGGAAAAAAGAAAAGATTAAGAAAAACACCGAAAAAAGTCCGCTAAGCCACTGCCTGTAATAGAGAAAGATAAAGAGATAAAAGTGGAAAAAATAAAGACTACAAGTAACCCCTTTTTTTTACAGTGAAGGAAACAGCTAAAGGGCAAAGAGAAATGATTGAAAAACGCAGAAAAAAGTCTACTAAGCCACTGCATGTAATAGAGGAGGATAAAGAGGTAAAAGTAGAGAAATAAAGAATACAAGTAACCCTTTTTTACAGTGAAGGAAACAGCTGAAGGACAAAGAGAAATGATTGAAAAAACGCCGAAAAGAGTCCGCTAAGCCACTGCATGTAATAGAGGAGGATAAAGAGGTAAAAGTAGAGAAATAAAGAATACAAGTAACTCTTTTTTACAGTGAAGGAAACAGCTGAAGGGCAAAGAGAAATGATAAAAAAAACACCGAAAAAAGTCCGTTAAGCCACTGCCTGTAATAGAGAAAATAAAGAAATAAAAAAATAGATAAAAATATACATCATACGTCATATTGCGGATTTGACAGATTATATGACAGGGCGGGATAATGGCAGGTAGAGTTCAGTGTCAGACGAAGAAGTAACACTCATTCTTATTCTTATTATCTTAGTAGGGACGAAAGAGGTAGCGCGGGAGGAGTACGGACACTATACGTTGCCTGTTCAGTCGTGCCCAAACACCTAAAGGGGCAATAACACTTAGCAAATTTTCCGTGGATCTTCAGTCAAACCCCGATTTCCGCTGGCGTGGTTCTCATATTTCCGTGGTTTTCTGACGTGTCCACGATCCTCCAAAGCAACGGTAGATTTCACCGAAGGACGACGGTATTACTCACCATCATCATCAGCAGCAGCAATAACAAGAAACAAATGAGAACCACGCCAGCGGAAATCGTGGTTTGACTGAAGATCCACGGAAAATTTGCCCAGTGTAATAGCCCCTTAAGACGCCGAATACTCACCCAGCAGGATCCCAATGGACAGTAGAATGATGAAGGGCCTCCGTCTGCCGAGTTGTGACCTGCAGTTGTCTGAGAGGGAGCCGAGTATGGGCGTGACGAAGAAACCGATGAAGGGACTGAGGCACCAAATCAGCGTCATGTTGCGGTGACTCACTCCGATCTGCAGCAGCGTGGGGGAGACGAAGGCGGTCTCGGCGGCGTAACAGAACTCAATCCCCATGACAGCGGCCGAGATGCGTACCATGTCCATGCGTGATTTGCGTCTGCGTGGGAGATGGATATGGGAGATGGGTGCTGGGGGGAGGAAACGAGGAAGCGGAGGGCATAAGGAAGACTTGAAGGTGGGTAAGAGTGATGAGAAACGGGAAGATAAGAAAAGGAGGGAGAGAGAGAAGGAAGGGGTGAAGGTGGAGAGATGATAATAGAAAGGATAAGAAGGGCAAAAGAGAGAGAGAGAGAGAGAGAGAGAGAGAGAGAGAGAGAGAGAGAGAGAGAGAGAGGATGACATATAGAGATTCAGGCAAAACTTTGGTATAGAACTCTCTCTCTCTCTCCATTAATCACCACAACACGGCGTCCGCCATCAAAAGGGTCAACATTGCCTTCATATCTTCAGTGCCAAGCCTGTATATCTCTCTCTCTCACTCACACACACACACCCACACACACACACACACACACATCGCTGCTCTCTCTCTCTCTCTCATCCATCCATCTATTGATATCGTTTGTATTCTCTCTCTCTCTCTCTCTCTCTCTCTCTCATCCATCTCTTGATATCGTTTGTATTGTTCCTCCTTCGTCATTTTCCTTTGCTTACTTCTCTTAGTCTTATTCTCGAAGTTTATCTAGTTTTCCTCTCTTCCCTCCATTCTTCTCTTTTTCCACCTCCTCCTCATCATCATCTCCAGTCATTGTTAGTCCACTGTAAAACAAAGTCCTTTCCTAACGCTCTCCACCTCTCTCTCTCTGTCTGGTGTGTTAGTGTACTCCATCCTGCCCCGGCAAGTGCTCTCTAATTCCACCTCTCCACTTGGTCCTCCGTCTGGTGTTAGTGTACTCCACCCTGCCCCGGCAAATGATCTAGTTCCACCTCTCCACCTGGTCCTCTGTCTGGTGTTAGTGTACTCCATCCTGCCCCGGCAAATCCTCTAGTTCCACCTCTCCACCTGGTCCTCTGTCTGGTGTTAGTGAACTCCATCCTGCCCCGGCAAATGCTCTAGATCCACCTCTCCACCTGGTCCTCTGTCTGGTGTTAGTGAACTCCATCCTGCCCCGGCAAATGCTCTAGTTCCACCTCTCCACCTGGTCCTCTCTCTGGTGTTAGTGTACTCCATCCTGCTCCGGCAAATCTCTCGTTCCACCTCTCCACCTGGTCCTCTGTCTGGTGTTAGTGTACTCCATCCTGCCCCGGCAAATGCTCTAGTTCCACCTCTCCACCTGGTCCTCTGTCTGGTGTTAGTGTACTCCATCCTGCCCCGGCAAATGCTCTAATTCCACCTCTCCACCTGGTCCTCTGTCTGGTGTTAGTGTACTCCATCCTGCCCCGGCAAATGCTCTCGTTCCACCTCTCCACCTGGTTCTCTGTCTGGTGTTAGTGTACACCATCCTGCCCCGGCAAATGCTCTCGTTGCACCTCTCCACCTGTTCCTCTGTCTGGTGTTAGTGTACTCCATCCTACCCCGGCAAATGCTCTCTAGTTCCACCTTTCCACCTGGCTATCTGTCCGCCCTGACTTCTATAATTTCTCGGTCGCCTCTCCGTCACTTTTGTTGTCCATCTGTTGCCATTTCTACGTATGATGTGGTCAGCCCGAGTCCATATCTAAATCTTCATAGTTATCAAGGTATTTTCAAATGTCTGTTATCTGTTCCTTTTCCCTTTCTCCTTCTTATTCCCTCGATGTTTTCTCTCTCTTCACTCTACTTTCCCTTTCTCTTCTACTCTTTCTTATCTCGTTTATCACCTTTTCCTTCCTTCCATATACTTTCATCGTCTCCCATTCCTTCCTCTTCCCTGTTTCCACCGATTATTATTTTTTCCCTCCCTTTTCCCTCTCTTCTTCCTCTCTCTTTCATCCACTTTCCCCTTCTCTTCTACTCTTTCTTCTTCCCTATTCACCTCGTTTATCACCTTTTCCTTCCTTCCATATACTTTCATCCTCTCTCATTCCTTCCTTTTCCCTGTTTCCACCGATTATTATATTTTCTCTTCCTTTTTCCTCTCTTCTTCCTCTCTCTTTCCTCCACTTTCCCTTTCTCTTCTCTCATTCTTGTTCCTTATGCCTATCGTTTATCATGTTTTCTCTTCTTCCTTATACTTTCCTCCTGTTCCATTCCTTCCACCATATTTCCCTCTTCCCATTTCTCTTCTTCTCTCTTCACTCCACTTTCTCTTTCTCTCCTCTCATTCTTCATTATTCCTTTCGTTTATCATCTTTTCTCTCCTTCCTTTTACTTTCCTCCTCTCCCATTTCTTCCTTCTATCTTTTTCCCCTCACTGTTTTCGCTCTCTCTGCTCCACTTCCCCTTTTTCTTCTTCTCATTCTTCTTCCTTATTTCTTTCGTTTATCACCTTTTCCCTCCTTCCTCTTATTTTCCTCCTCCTTGTTTCCACCATTTATGATTTTTTTCCCTCGCTGTTTTCGCTCTCTTCTCCACTTCGCTTTTCTCTTCTATTCATTCTTCTTTCTTATTCCTTTCGTTTATCATCTCTTCCCTCCTTCCTTTTAGTTTCCTCCTCCCCGTTTCCACCGTTTATGATTTTTTCCCCTCTCTCTCTTCCCACTCTTCCCTTCTCGTCCTGTGATTGGTTGGTTCGTTATGTCATTACGCCAGTCAACGGCCGTGAAACTAGTGACCTCGATCCTCTCTCCCTCTATATAGTATAAAGGGTCCGATCCTCTCTATAAAGGATCAACAGAGTATTCGATTCTCTATACTGTAACGGACGCCCTGTATTGAGGGGTTTGGGAGGTGTAATTTGTGTTGTTGTGTTGTGTTTTTGTTTGTGGGCTTTGTGGGCTTTGTGTGTGTGTGTGTGTGTGCGTGCGTGTGTGTGTGTAGTGATTATTTTCTTCGTTTGCTCTTTCTTCCTTTTCATCACTCCTGTTTTTTTTTCATATTAATTTCTATTCATTTAGTTTGTTTGTTAATTAGTTAGTTACGTAGATTAGCTGCTTATCGATTCATTGTCAGTCAGTCAGTCAGTCAAAAAGCCAAATTTTGTAAAAAGTCAAAATAAGTCAGTCAGTCAAGCAGTCACTCAATCAATCAGATATTAATCAGTCCCACTTTCAGCCAGTCAGTTAAATAATCAGATCGTCAGTCAGTCAGTTAGTCAGCCAATTAGATAGGAAATTGGTCAGATAGTTAGCTCACCAATCACTCATTCAGTTGCAAGGTCAGTCAGCTAATCAGTCAGTCAGCCAGTTACGTAGAAAATTAGTCAGTCAGCTAATTAATCAGTCATTCAGTTAAAGAGACAGTCAGCCAATCAGTCAGTCAGCCAGTTACGTAGAAAATTTAGTCAGTCAGCTAATTAATCAGTCATTCAGTAAAGAGACAGCTAATTAGTCAGTCAGCCAGTTACGTAGAAAATTAGTCGGATAGTTAATTAATCCGTCATTCAGTTGAAGATCCAGCCAGCCAGTCAGTCAGTCACAGTCAATCAATTCATGTCTACTAATTGACAGTCAACTCTTTTCCTCAGTTTACATGTCCGACTATGCAAAGCTTTTTTTTTTTTTTTTGGTCGATTACCGTTCAAGATCACTCTATATTTTCTTTTTTTTTATCTCAGCTTGTTTCTTTTTTCCATAAGGACCACTGTGTTTCGGAAACAAGATTACTGTTGAGAGAGAGAGAGAGAGAGAGAGAGAGAGAGAGAGAGAGAGAGAGGTGGGATGCCAACATTTCCTTGCATCATCTGGCCTGTCATGTCTGGGGAATCTGGCAACAATCGTGATATTTGCACCAATCATACACTAGCTTTTCTTCTCCCCCTTTCCTCCCCTAAAGTGATTTGTTATTGTTATATTTGTTATTGTTTTGGTGAATCAGCTGACCAGGGGACGGGGAGAGAAGGGAGGGGAGCTGGAGGGTTTTGATGGCCCACGAATCATTGCTGTAATTTGTTTATTCTCCCTTGTTGTCAATGTATTGTTTTATATAATGGGAGGGTGAGGGGAAAGGGAATACGTATCATTTATCTGTATGTCTCTCGTTACTTGTCTGAATGCGACTGTGGTTCAGTGTCCGTGAGACTCTGAAAGCTTCCAGCCGTGGAGCTAAATTTGGGTCACCGCTCGAGTCTCGAGAGTCTGGGTTTGAACCTCGAAAGAGTTGTTGGGAAAAGTATCCATTCCTAATAAACAAATTTCTCCTGTGCTTCGAGAAGTGGCAAAATTTCCCTTGACACGCATGAGTTTGACTACCTCTAACATACACACACACACACACACGCGCGCGTCTTATGATCTCATATTACTATTAACACCAATCTAACTATCGCATATTACTGTTACCAATACTTAGCCAACAGTCACTATTACTTTTCTATGTGCTACAGTTAATACTTTTTTTAACGACTGTTCACGTCTGTTTAAATTAGTGTGTATAAAATATGTTTGGGGGCAAGTGTGTCTGTCCGGGCCTTTACTGTTACTACTTCAGAGGAAAAATGTTAGCTATTACAAACTCTTACTCTAAAAGCCATGCAACAGTAAAAGCAGTTCATGCAGCAGCAGCAGCAGCATGAGTGAAGGCAGAGGCACACCACTCACAGTTGCCGGCCACTCACTTGTAGATGTGGGAGTAGTCGTCACACTCCCCCTTGTTCAGGTTCTTGATGGCCTTGTCCTTGATGCCGTCCACCTTGCTGCCGGTCTTCTCCTTCAGGTCCTTCAGCGTCTCGGTGGCGCCCTGCTCCCTCAGGTTGCCCCATTTGTCCTTCAGGTAACTCTTGAACACGTGGAGGCCCCCCGTGTACGAGGCGACCTTCTCGTCCATCCTCAACTATTTGGCGCCGAAGCTTGCGAGGCGACGCGGGTTCGGACTGGTTTGTTTTCGTTGCTCGCGCGTTTTTATTTATTTATGTTTTTTACTTTTTTTCGTTCTCTCACGCTGTCTCCTGCTTTTTCTCACGCCCTATGAGCATCTATTGTTTTGATACTTTTTTAACTTTCCGTGTTTTTTTTGTTTGTTTTTTTGTCTAATTGTTTTCGCGCGCTTTTTGTGTGTTTTGACGAGACTCGCGCGCTTCAGTATGGCTTTGCTTACTTTTCTTTCACTCCTACTCGTTGTCTTTGTTGGTCAGTATTTTTAGAGTCCCGCTTTTTGGTTTTCTTTACCCTCTGTGGACGCTTTCACCAAATTTTCCCTCTATCTCGCTTCCTTGGGGACATACAGTTGATTTCAGCTCATCATATTCAACAACAGCTTTATTTAGTCTCGTGGCGGGCGGCGCCGACTTCCCACGTCGCAGAACATATCGACAGATTTTGACGATGCGAGTAATGAAACAATCTACCAATGATAATTAGATAGGTGGTCGAACCCTTTAATTAAGTTCTTCAATCAACACGCCCATTTTCATATTGCAAAGGACGATTTCAGTATCTTACGTTCGATGTTCGTACGTGAGTCAGGGTCAGAGTGAATGTTGCTTGGTGGAACGCTTACGAAACATTACGAAACTGTGTACGTAGTATTTAGGTTCACACGTGTACGGTTTGCCAGGTACACACGAGTAGGAGGAACCCAGGACACGGCATCAGTCTAAAAGAGAGGGTAAAAAATTTGTTAGTATAATGAAGGAAATTGGTTATGAAGCTCAAGACAAGGAGGGACCATAGACAAAAAAAATAGAATGTGATAGAAGGAGAATGGAGAGGAGGGAGAAAAGTGTAGTACAGGAGTAGGAGGGAAAAGAAGAAAAGAAGAGGATGCGGTTTAAAAAAAAGATGAAGGAAGGAAAAGGAGGTAATATGGTACAGAGGAGGAATGGACAGGAGAGAAAAAGAGGAGGTAAGGAAAGATAAAGAGGAAGATGTGATATAGAAAGGAATGGAAAGGAGGAAAAAGAGGATGTTGTACAGAAGAGGAAGAAAAAGAAGAGAATGTGGTACGAAGAGGAATGGAAATTAAGAAAAAGGAGGAGGTAAAGGAAGGAAAAGAAGAGGAAGATGTTGTACAGAAGAGGAATGGAAAGGAAGAAAAAGGAGGAGGTAAAGGAAGGAAAAGAAGAGGAAGATGTTGTACAGAAGAGGAATGGACAGGAGGGAAAAGGAGGAGGTAAAGGAAGGAAAAGAGAAGAGAAGAGGAATGGAAAGGAGGGAAAAGAAGAGGACGTGATACAGAAGGAGAAGGTAAAGGAAGGAAAAGACGATGAGGCGCAAGAGAAGGAATAAGAAGGAAAAGAAGATGCAGTATAAAAGGAGGAAATATAAAAGGGAAAAGAAGAAGATATGGAACAGGAGGAGGAGGAAAAGAATGAGAGGAAGATATGGTACTGGAGGAGGGAGAAAAGGAGGAAAAAGATATGGAACAAGAGGAAGAAAAGAAAGAAAAAGATATGGAACGGGAGGAGGAAGAAAAGGAGGAAAAAAATATGGAACAGAAGGAGGAAGAAGAGGAGAAAGATATGGTACAGAAAGCGTAAGAAAAGGGAGGAAAAAGAAAGAAATCAAAAGTTATGCCTTATCAACACCAACAACAAGTATATACAATGTCATTTGGTTGGTTATCGAGTTAACGTTTATCCCCGCCGATGGAGTTGAAGAATATTGTTTCCGGTGCGGTTTGTCTTTCTCCTCGCAGGATTATACAAAAACTACCCGCCAGATTTTCACTAAACTCGGTGAGAAGGCGTAGCATCGACCGACAAATAGCACACTCAAGTTTGGCGAAAATCCGATAACAATTGACTAAAATATTGCGAAACAAGAAACACCTCTCCTCCCAAAATTGACCTCTCTTTCGGCCACCTCTTTGGATTCTTTTTGGGAGCAGCGAGTAGCGGGCTTTTTTATTATTGTTTCCTTTTTTTGTGCCCTTGAGTTGTCTCCTATGTTGTAAAAAAAAAAATAGCTGATTGACTGGGGGTTACGAAAGGCATATAAACACCCGCTAGTGCTGTGAGGGCAGACCATAAGCTGTTTAGGGGTGATCTTGCTTCCCGCAGCGGTGGTTCGGCCCATTATAAAACAGTCCCGTAATAACTGAACAATTTGGCCCCCGATACATTCATTGCAATACGCCTTTTCTTCATTATCATTATTCGTGAGTTATAATCCTCTGCCCTCACCGGATCGAGTAAGGTCTCAGCTGTCCTCACTGGGTCGGATCGGAGAGGAGGTAACAGGGTGAGTCGCCTTCTTCTTTTGCACCGATGGAAAAAGTAAAGTTTCGTTTAGTCGGCGCAACATCTGTGGTCATACGCCGGAGAGAGACAGAAGGGGAAGGAATTATAGGCGAAGGGAACAGACCCCTGGAGACGGGACACAACCCCCGATTAATACCTGGTACCCATTCACTGCTGGGTGGACAGGGGCCTAGGGTATCGGAAAAGCCGCCCAAATTTTTCCACTCCGCCAGGGAATCCAACCCGGGCTCTCTCGGTTGTGACCCGAGTGTGCTAACCACTGCACCACGAAGCCCTTTTTTGCACCGATACCGATACGCTGCCACAATTCCGGTACCAAGTAGTGAGCTTATTAGCATTAGTATTAGTATTAGCAGCAGCAGTATTAGTATTAGTAGTGTTATTAGTGCACTAGTAAAAGTAGTAATGGTAAAGGTAACAGTCTCGTTGTTCATGTCGATATCAATATTAACAGTCATCACACACAGTAGGAGTAATGGTGTATATTTAGTCTAGCAGTGGGATAAGAACAGCACTCCTTTGTATTTCCTCCTGCCGACGATTTAAACGTTTTCCAGACGGGAGTATCAAGAAAGTAAAAATATATACTATAAAAATAAATAGTAGAACATATTATCATTATTAATGTTGCTATTACTATCATTATTTATACAGCACCACCATTATTGTTATCATTATTATTATTATTATTATTATTATTATTATTATTATTATTATTATTATTATTATTATTATCATCAACTCCACCACTTCTTGTTATCGGCTGTGAGGAAACTAAGTGTTTGGATGTGTGGAAAATCCTTCAAGTCACCTCCAAATGTTTCCTCCACTTTCCTTCAAGAGTATTAAGGAGGGAGGGAGAGGGAAGGAGGGAGGGAAGAGGGAGGAGGAGTAAAAGTAGGAAGGAAAGAGGGAAGATAGTGAGGTAAAATGAAGAGAGAGAGAGAGAGAGAGAGAGAGAGAGAGAGAGAGAGAGAGAGAGAGAGAGAGAGAGAGAGAGAGAGAGAGAGAGAGAGAGAGAAATGTATGACTTAATGGTTTTGAGTGTGTGTGTGTGTGTGTGTGTGTGTGTGTGTGTGTGTGTGTGTGTGTGTGTGTGTGTGTTTGGAAAATATGATTCTGAGGGCTTATAATAATGGAGGAGGAGGAGGAGGGGGAGGAGGAGGAGGAGGAGGGAGAGGAGGAGGAAGAAGAGGAAGAGGAGGAGGAAAAGGAGGGAGAGGAGGAGGAGAAAGAAGAGGAGGGGGATGGAGACAGGGTTGTGAATAGACATTATGGAGGAAGAGATGGACGATGGAGGAGGAGGTGGAGGAGGAGGAGGAGGAGGAGGAGGAGGAGGAGAGTAACGTCAGTGGATAAGCTTCTTACGACTCAAAGTGTGGCTTCCATCTTTTCAGAGAGAGAGAGAGAGAGAGAGAGAGAGAGAGAGAGAGAGAGAGAGAGAGAGAGACGTTTCCACACACACACACACACACACACACACACACACACACACACACACACACACTCACAACGCAAACTGTATAAGGAAGCCACATAGGTGCGTCAAGGGAGTGGGGGAGGGAAGGGAGGAGGTATGGAGAGAAGGAGGAGAGAGGGAGAGGGAGAGAGGAAAGGTGAGAGGGGGGATATTTTTTTTACCTCGAGATGCAAAGATGCCTCCACTCTCCCTCTCTGATAACCTCCATTACTGTTACGAAGAAGAAGAAGAAGAAGAAGAAGAAAGAGAAAAAGAATAGATAAAAAGAAGAAAAAGAAGAAGGAAAAGATGATGAAAGGAAGAAGGAAGAAGAAGAAGAAGAAGAAGAAGAAGAAGAAGAAGAAGAAAGAGAAAAAGAAATGATGAAAAGATGAAAAGAAGAAAAAGAAGGAAAAGATGATGAACGGAAGAAGAAGAAGAAGAAGAAGAAGAAGAAGAAGAAGAAAGAGAGAAAGAATTGATGAAAAGATGAAAAGAAGGAAAAGATGATGAAAGGAAGAAGAAGAAGAAGAAGAAGTAGAAGAAGAAAGAGAAAAAAACAGATAACGATGAAAAGAAGAAACAGAAGAAGGAAAAGATTATGAAAAGAAGAAGAAAACAAAGAAAAAGAAAAAGAAAAAGAAGAAGAGGGTGATTGAAAGACTGCTGATGAATAAAAATGTATATAAAGCAACTATCTATCTTTATATATGTTTGTATGTATCTACGTATATGTATGTGTTTGTATGTATGAAGGTAGACAGTCAGGTGCGTATGTATGTATGTATGTATGTATGTTTTGGTTATTAAGATAAAGGAAACATTGCCATCACAAGAAGACCGAACTGAATTTCCTGAGTAACTTATCCTCTCTCTCTCTCTCTCTCTCGCTTTTTCTGCTTTCTTTCTTTTCCAATCCTTCCTTTCCCTCTCTCTCCCTCCTCTTCCTTCTCCTTTCTTTCCTCTCTCCCTTCCTCCTTCCCTCTCTCCCCCCTCCAAACTCTCCCTCCAGCCTTTCAGAGATAACACACAGTAAACGGGCCTCTCTCTCTCTCTCTCTCTCTCCATTACCATCCTTCCCTCCCTCACCATCACTCACTCTTCCCTCCTTGTCTCCCTCCCTCCTCCCTCCCTTCTTCTCTCCCTCCTTCCTCTCTCTCTCTCTCCCTCCTTGATCCTTTGGTAAACTTGTTGCCTCAAATTTAATCAATTCTTATAAAACTCTTGAGAGGGTCGACCGTGGAGAGAGAGAGAGAGAGAGAGAGAGAGAGAGAGAGAGAGAGAGAGAGAGAGAGAGAGAGAGAGAGAGAGAGAGAGAGAGAGAGAGAGAGAGAGGGGTTGCTGATGTAATATTCTGCGTTAAGAGATGGATACAAAAATAGACATAGCTCGACAGATAGATATATAGAGATTAACGGATGGATAATTGATAGATAAAATAAAAGAGATGTATGGAGTAAGAAAAAGCAATTAGACGGAGAAAATTAAACGAATTGAAGAGAAAAAGAAACAAAAATAAACCACTACAAAGAAATGAGAAAGTTGGTAACGGTGACTAACAAAACAGTCAAACAAAGAAACACAAAAAACTTTCCTGGACTGAAAACAAACAAACAAAAAAATACGCAACACAAAACAGGCAAAAAAATATAGTCAGACCAAGGCATTCAGAAGCAGTGACTAGCGAACTTTTTTTTGTTTTCTTTTTGCCCTTGAGCTGCTTCCTTTACCATAACAAAAAACAAACAAACAACGACTTTACCGGACTCTCCATCGGTCACGCCCACACTCTCCCACTTCAAATGTTCGAGTACGCGTCTATGACCTGTCCGCGACGCTGACACTCACCGCCACTGTAAGCCGCCGCTCGAACCGAAGCGGAAAGGGAAGTGGGATGCGAGCGAACCCGAGTGAAGCAGCGGCGAGGCGCGGCGAACGGTTCCGAAACAGTGGACCTCGGACGCGACGAAGCTTTGTGAAATAACGCGAGAAAATAACGAGTTTGAGAGATGATCCTTGATGGAGAGAGAGAGAGAGAGAGAGAGAGAGAGAGAGAGAGAGAGAGAGAGAGAGAGAGAGAGAGGCGCTTACAGGCCAAAAACACAGTCAAGACTTAAAATAGAAAGACTGAAGCACTGACAGAAAAATAAAACAGACCGACAAGAGAAATAGAAAATATCGACAAACTAGATTTTTTTTTTACAGTAAAGGAAAAAGAATATGGACAAAAATATATAAAATAATGCAAAACAGCCCACTAAGTTCTGCATCTGCTGTGTGTGTGTGTGTGTGTGTGTGTGTGTGTGAGAGAGAGAGAGAGAGAGAGAGAGAGAGAGAGAGAGAGAGAGAGTAGACATGATTGGCCAGAAGAAGTCAGTTTCAGATAGAGGTGTCTTAATAATCTCTTAAAAGTTCAAGTCGTAGGCAGGAGGAAGTACAGACGAAGGAAGTCTGATCCAAAGTTTACAAGCAAAAGGTATGAAAGAATGAAGATGCTGGTCAACTCTTGCATAAGGGACTGGAAAGTCGTGTGCAACGGGGCCGCGGGAGAGGGAGAGGAACGCAGTTAGAAAGTTCTATAGAGCAGTCACCATGAAAATATCGATAGAAGACAGAATGAGAGGCAACAAAGAGGCGGAATGTCAGTAGAAGGCTGTCAATAAACTAATCCCCCACCACCACACACACACACACACACACACACACATACGAGGCTACAGGGCTACGAGAGGTCAGTCAGTCAGCATGAGGTTGTTCCAGCACCTTTCCTTACCTCCTGGCTTTCCACTCCGCTTGACACTTTCCATTGTATTTGAGCTGAAGACAAGCTGCTTGGTTAACTCATCCTATAACCTGTTTCAACACCTGTTTATTCACTTTAATATGTTCAAATATATACCTTGATCATGATCTTGATCATGAAGAGTCAGCACGAAGTGTTCGCATTTCCAGTCAATAAAAACCAGAGATGAATTAACATGTATGGCTTCTGTGTCTATGGGTCGCACCTGTCATTCTTCCCTGCGCGGATCCTGAACTTTGTACCTATTCTGTCTTACGGAGGACGGGTATGAACACCATAATCAAGGTGCTGTCGAACTGGTGTGCCAAATATCACATGAGGATAAATTAATTGTTTATACAAAAAGATATCACAGCACAACTCCAAGCAGGGAAGTGGCTCTTGGGTCGAAGATCATTGAACGCGAGCAGTCAATCACTATCTACATTTGTAAGACTTAAGGATAAATCCCTGAAAAAAATAAACACAATATGTAAGTAAATCTATATATATGTATAAATAAAAATTATATTGGCCTCTCCTCCCGAAATTGACAACTCCTTCGGCCACCTCTTTGGTTTTCTTTTTAGGAGCAGCGAGTAGCGTAGCGGGCCTTTTTATTATTGTTTCCTTTCTTTGTGCCCTTGAGTTGCCTCCTTTGTTGTAAATAAAATAAAATAAAAAATTCTTTGCCCTTCCAAAAAATCAAAACAGTCTTAGGAAAGCAAATTCGCATTTCACTTCTTGGGAGCACACGAAGACCAGAGGGGAGAACGATGTATTTAGGGAGCCACTCAGAGGGAGGCAACAGGTATCTCTCTCTCTCTCTCTCTCTCTCCTATTCAATTTTCCTCTCTCCTCTCTTTTTCTTCGTCGTTTTCTTATTCTTCTTCTTTTCCTTTCTTTCTTTCACTCATTTCGTTGCTACATCTCTCTCTCTCTCTCTCTCTCTCTCTCGTATAAGCGGAGACTCAACACACAGCAACGAAATGTTTTGATAATATTGACGAAAAAATAATTAATTACTGCTATCCATCTCACTCACATCGGCCACGGGGGAGGAGGAGGAGGAGGAGAAGGAGAAGGAGGAGGAGGAGAAGGAGGAGGAGGGGAAGGAGGAGAAGGACGGGAATGAAGCGTTCTGTTATCTCCCCCGGGATGAAAAGGAGCCTCATTCCTCTCTCTCTCTCTCTCTCTCTCTCTCTCTCTCTCTCTGGATGATAAAAAAAATAGTTCCCCCAACACGCAAAGAAAATAAGAGTCAGTAATTCCACAGAAAACGTAGTTATCCGCAGATGGTGTCCCAGCAGTGTGATTGAGAGAGAGAGAGAGAGAGAGAGAGAGAGAGAGAGAGAGAGAGAGAGAGAGAGAGAGAGAGAGGGTGGAGTCATGGTGTTCAGTTACTCATTTCATAGACCATTTTAATCTTCACACCCTCTCATAAGTAGTAGTAGTAGTAGTAGTAGTAGGGAGAAGAGGAAAAAAAAATAAGAGACAAAGGAAGATAATAAAAGAAGTATAAAAGAACATTAGCATCATCATCTCTCTCTCTCTCTCTCTCTCTCTCTCTCTCTCTCTCTCTCTCTCTCTCTCTCTCTCATATGTTTGGCATCATTTAATAACAACAATAGCGGTCATGAATAAGAATAACAATATGGAGAAGAAAAAGAAGTAGAAGAAGAAAACGAAAAAGAAGAAGAAGAAGAAAAAGAAGATGAAGAAGAAGATAGATTGATAGATAAAGTAAATAGAATAAAATGAAAGAAGAAAGAAAGAAAGATAGAAAGAAAGCAAAAGTGATGTGCGAGTTATGTAAAAGAAGAGCAAGAAGAAGTAGTAGTAGTAGTAGTAGTAGTAGTAGTAGTAGTAGTAGTAGTAGTAGTAGTAGTAGTAGTAGTAGTAGTAGTAGTAGGAGGAGGAGGAGGAGGAACAAGAAGAACAATAACAAGAACAAAAATAAGAAGAGGAAAAAGAGGAAAATGGGAAAAAGGAGAAAGATGAACAAGAACAGCAAGACGAAGAAAAAGAAAAAAGAAGAAAAGAAGAAGAAGAAGAAGAACTACAACAATAAGTCCATCAGCAACACCTACCCACAACACAGTCAACAACAGGTAAGACACAGAAAGACACGCCCTGAGAACACAGCCACAGACACACCCACAGACAGACTCGCATTAATCAAACCACAAATATAAACAAAATACAAACAAGACATTTAGAGAGAAGGAAGGCGATTTCACACACACACACACACACACACACACACACACACACACACACACACACACACACACACGGCAGAGACAGACAAGTTGTATAAAAGAATAGATAATGAAAAAAATAGGAGATAAAAGAGATGAAAGATGACAG
The DNA here is from genome assembly GCF_024679095.1 of Eriocheir sinensis. Classification (NCBI taxonomy): domain Eukaryota; kingdom Metazoa; phylum Arthropoda; class Malacostraca; order Decapoda; family Varunidae; genus Eriocheir; species Eriocheir sinensis. The sequence continues at coordinate 3,352,251 of NC_066562.1, read as the reverse complement.
ATGGACAGAAATAGATAAAAAAAAGTTACCTCTCTCTCTCTCTCTCTCTCTCTCAACACTCCATGACTGACAGGCTTAATTCTATGTGGTTAACTCCTCCTCCTCCTCTTCCTCCTCCTCCTTCCCATTTAACTTTACCTTTATCATATACATACATACATACATACATACATACATAAATACATACATACATACGTAAGTCGAGATAGACATAAAAAGATCGATAGACTGAAAGACTGACACGGAGATAAGAAAAGGGTGCTCTCTCTCTCTCTCTCTCTCTCTCTCTCTCTCTCTCTCTCTCTCTCTCTCTCTCTCTCTCTCTCTCTTCCATACATCCTCTCTCTCACTATCACATTTCCTGAAGTCTGAAAGTGATGTATCGACCTAACATTGAGTTGTATAGGTACTCTCTCTCTCTCTCTCTCTCTCTGGTTGGCCTGTTTATCTGTACAACTCCTCCCTTGCTTTACAACTATGGCTTCTCTCTCTCTCTCTCTCTCTCTCTCTCTCTCTCTCTCTCTCTCTCTCTCTCTCTCTCTCTGGAAACAAGATATATATTTGACATCGGATTTTATTTTGACACATTCTAAAGGCATGAAAGGAACATAATGAAAAGATTGAATCCTCCTCCTCCTCCTCTTCCTCCTCCTCTTCCTCCTCCTCCTCCTATGAATAAAAGAAAACTCCTCTCCCCTCTCCTCTGCCTCCTCCTCTTCCTACTCTCCATTACCAGCTATTTTATGCCTGCGAATACTTTCAATACATGCTTTTTACCTATACTCTCTCTCTCTCTCTCTCTCTCTCTCTCTCCGTGTGTGTGTGTGTGTGTGTGTGTGTGTGTGTGTGTGTGTGTGAGGGGCGGGGGGGTCACAAACGTAATTTTCCTAGATTAATTAAGTCACACCCACCCGCTGCATCGTTTTCTTTCCATTCCGAAGACAAAGGGAGAAAACGGGAAGACAGAGGGTTGCTTCCTTGGCTTTTTAAATGTGTAATCTTTTCTTTCGGATATAACCTTACCTTTTTTTCCGTCTTCTCTTTCTCTATCTCTTTATTTATCTGTTTGCGAGAGTGAAGTGTTGTTGATTAAGAAAGCTGTTTGTGGTGTGTATGAGAGAGAGAGAGAGAGAGAGAGAGAGAGAGAGAGAGAGAGAGAGAGAGAGAGAGAGAGATCACCACCTTTCCTCATCCGTATCTTTTCTCTCCCTCCTGCCCCCTTCCTTCACCTCCTTCCCTCCCTTCCCCATCCATCTCCCTGCCTCCCTTCCTCACTTCTCTCACTCTCTCCCTTCCCTTTCATCCTCTTTCCTTTATCTCCATCTCTCCCTTCTGTTCCCCTTTTCTAACTCTTCCCCTCTTTTGACTTCCCTCTCCTTCCTTCCCTTTCTTCCTTCTCTCACGATTTCTCTCCCCTCCTTCCCTTTTCCCTCCATTATCAACTTCACACTCCCCCTCCACCTCTTTCACTCCTTTCCTTCCTTCTCTCACTGCCTTCCCTCCTTCCTTCTATCTCTTCTCCCTTCCTATCTTCCTCCCATCACCCCATCACAGGCTATACGTGAGGGAGGGAGCCCGTCACCCATGGTATTTGCAGCAACCAATTACAGGCTCGGATATGCGTGACGTCATACTCCAAGAGCCAATCCCAAGAAGTGTTTATCTTGAACCAGCCAATCGTGGCCTCTGGAACCTGTGACGTTACTTGTTTATGAAGAATTTTAAGAAAAGAAGTTATGAAAGTAATGATAAAAAGTACGACTACGAAGACGACGACAGCGAAGAAAGTAGTGATGATGATGATAATAATGATGGAAAAGAAAAAATATATATGACGATGATGAAGAAAAGGTAAAGGAGATGAGGAAACATGGAAACGTGAAATGACGGGCAACAGCAAGCCTATTTATTGGCTCATTACGAGGTTGCCCGCTCTAGTGATTTTAGTCTGCCCGTCAAACACTTCAGTGCTCGCAGAGAGAGTAAAGCACTTCTGTATATACATTCAGTTCACTCTTGACGTACCAAAGTAGCGGTAAATGCGATTTTTAATGTTAATGGTCTAGCGGATACTTGCTTTAAGAAGAAGAAAAAAACTCCTGGTGATGTCTGTGCCTCGCATGGAGCGGTGGATCGTTATGTCTAATTCTCCGGTCAGTTTAGAGCTCAAATAATCTTAAAGTGAACAACGTTAGAGGTAGTCTGGTGGTGGGCTAATCTTTTATCCACGCAGTCAGATGGTCTTCTGCACCCAAGGCAAGTATAGCGTTGCCTTGCCTGTACTCCCTGACTAACTTTTTGGAAGTCTAGGTAGAAAACATCACTAGGATATAATTAACCCCTTGGAAGAAGTCTAATAAAATGGTTAAGCGGGAACGATGGTTTCTGATACGGTGCTGGTATCTGAAATTATATTATTGGCTTCTAGAAAACTGACAAGCGTGTCTATAATAATTTTCTTGAGGATTTTGCCTGCTCCTCCTCAAAGATTTATCCCCTAGTATCACTAGGGGAAACGGGGAAACGGTGTAAAAATGCTCCCGCCCTGCGCGGGGAAGCACGGGCTAAGCCTATTGGCGGCCCGTAGCAGGATGCGATCGTAATCTAGCCGACCGAGTCTGTCTGTCGACGAGGACTGGCGTGTCTCTGATTTGCCTGCTACTGATGCCACACTTTTAGGCCTGTAGTTTGTAGTTTAAGGCAACGTTCTGATCTCCTTTTTAGAAAATCGATGTTGCGTGGAGGAGGGAAAAAAGAAGAAGGGGAGTAGGAAGGAAAAGGAAATCAAAGGAGGATGAATAGCCAGGAAGGGAAACAAGGAAGAACGGAAGGAAGGAAGGAAGGTGAGGAGGATGGAAAGGAGGGAGAGAGGAGCAGCCACACCCTCCCTTTTCTGCATCCTTGAGGTAACTGACCACCAATAATTGACCATCGTGTGTTTATATGATGAGTCGACGAGACGGAAAAAACGCGGCAGGAGGAACTGGACGAGAAAATATATGAATGGGACAGAAGAAAATGAGAGGGAGTGAAAATACATAAATAGTACAAAAGGAAGTGAACGATAAAATGGGTAAAAAAGTGGCAGGAATAAGTGAGAGAGAAAATAGATGTAAATGTGACAGAAGAAAATGAAAGGCAGTGAAAATATATAAATAGAACAAAAGGAAGTGAACGATAATATAGGTAAAAAAAAATGTCAGGAAAAAGTGAGAGAAAATATATTAATGTGAAGGAACGATGCGGTAGTTAAAAAAAAGGTGCAGTTAAAAAAAAATATATAGGCAGATAATAGAAAAAAATAAAACGGAAGTAAATTAAAAAAGAAAGATATATAATTGAGATGGAAGGAAAGAGAGAAGGGGGATAAATGACCAAGACAAGAAAACGAGAGAAAAAAAATGTGAACGCAGAAGCTAAAAAGAAATATACATGACGAGCAGAAAAGAAAGCATGATGAAGAAAATGAGAAAATATAAACAACATAAAAGAAATTGATATTGAGGCACAGCGCTCTCTCTCTCTCTCTCTCTCTCTCTCTCTCTCTCTCTCTCTCTCTTCTCCACTTGTTTGTATTATTTTTTCTCTCTATTCTTTCCACTGTTCCTCCTTTTTTCCTTTTCTTCCTTTCTTTTCATTCATTCCAACTTGACCTGTTTTTATCTTTTTTGCCTTCTCTCTCTCTCTCTCTCTCTCTCTCTCTCTCTCTCTCTCTCTCTCTCATCCCCTTACCATGCACGGGTTATTATTTACGCACAAAATCATGTCAGCAAAAATATATCAAGTACGCTCCCTTACGCGGCGGGAAAACTGTTTAACTTTTCAAGGGAGGGCAAGAGGGAAGGGGGGAGGGAGGGATAGGAGACGGAGGCGCTGATGGAGGAGGAGCAGGAGCAGGTAATGGAGAAGCAGAAGACAATAGGTTGTTATTATGCCCCAAGATTAAACGTCAAACAACTTGCGCCTGGCAGCGAGCCTGGACGCCGAGGGAAAAAAGTTGTACACCAATAGACATATAAGTTAATAATAGCTTTAAAGATGATGATGATGATGATGATGATGATGATGATGCAAAGAGAAAACATCCCGTTATCATTATTATTATTATTATTATTATTATTATTATTATTATTATTATTATTATTATTATTATTATTATTATTATTACTGTTACAAGGTGCCAGTCCTCTGAACATTTCAAAGTACTAATCACCCCGCTGAGTTCCAGAGGGGAGATCATCTGGCCCTGAGATTTCATTTTTTATAACAGAATGATTAAATTTCGACACGAATAAGAAGCGGTTTCTTAAACTACTCGCTGTAGATTAGAAAAAAATAACGAAAATAAAATTTTTGGCGACCTGTAAGAACTGACGGCAGCAGCAGCAGCTCACTATACCACGTGAGTCTCCAAGTCTCAAATTCAGGATTATGCTCAGACCCTGGCTCAGGCTACACGAGCCTCTCCCCTCCCACCGCGCGGCCGCAGTGCACCGAGGAGCAAAAACAGACGCAGGACAAGGACAAGGACAAGGTGCGGAGAAACGGAGAGCAGTGAATATGCTGAGAGCTCGCGGCAGGGGCGCGGCCAGAAATATAATCCGGTTGGGGATGCGTGCGTGTGGGCTGAATGACTGACCATGAACAATGTAAAACACACTGCACTTCACCCTGCACGCTGATGTATAATTATATTCACTCCTCTTTCTCATGATTTATCACCACAAAATTTCACAAGGGGGGCTGACCCCCGTGTCCCCCCTTCCCCTACCAGCGCTACTTGCTTGCTTGCAGAGCACCTCTGTTTATAGGTTTCGGAGTAGAGCAGTCACCGTATACTTCAGCGGAAACAGACAGGTCTGAGAGGAAACTTGAAATGAAGGTACAGAAAGTAATCGAACCCTTTGGAGGGTAGTTCAGAAATTAAAGATTTCTGCATGACTCAAAATATTTCGACATGTCCTTCCGGAATATGTACTGGTGATCAGAGAGAAGGTTAGAAGTTAATAGATTGAAAGAAAATTTCCTATGAACTAGTCTCAATATGACTGTAATATAAAGAATGTAAAGCTATAGACCAGTGGGCTATTTTGAGGGCTTGGGACGGTCACCCTTCTTAG
>NC_066562.1:3259631-3342131 GCF_024679095.1 Eriocheir sinensis | reverse complement strand
GGGGCCGCGGGAGGGGGGGAGGGATGCAGTTACCCAGAAGAGCAGTCAGCATGAAAATATAGATAGAATACAGAAAGAAATTATATTTCAACTCTCTCTCTCTCTCTCTCTCTCTCTCTCTCTCTCTCTCTCTCTCTCTCTCTCTCTCTCTCTCTCTCTCTCTCTCTCTCTCTCTCTCTCTCTCTCTCTCTCTCTCTCTCTCTCTCTCTCTCTTTGCAGAGAGCATACTCTTTGCAGAGAGCTTGACGTGGAGTTCTTCAACGCCTGGGACAATTTCTACTGACAAAGTGAGCTCTTCCACAGGGACGGAATACACCTGTCTCCCATCGGGGCAGCCAGATTCGGAGGGCTCCTCAACGACGCAGTACGTGACACCCGATCAAAAAACGACCCTTAGCCACGTCCCTCCACCCCGCAAGTGTAAATAGACGCCATGCATCGCAACAAACCCGTAACCGTGATCCCGCAAGTACCACCACCTCTATTACCGAGCCTCTAGATAACTTAAAAATCCTTAGTTTCAATGCGCGTACCCTAAGAAACAAATTTGATGAACTGAGATGTCTCTAACAAAAAATTTTGACATAATTGTTATAACCGAAACATTTATCGACACCACAAATATTGATCTAAGTTCCGAATACAACATAGATGGCTACAGACTCTTCAACAAAGATCGTGTAAACCGTAGAGTCAGTGGCGTCGCCCTTTTTGTCAAAAGCTATTTGCAACCCACTGACAAAACACCAAGAGACAGTAACGTTGAACATTTGTGCGTGCGAGTAAACACTGCAAAAGTCAATTTAAATATATGTCACCTACAGGCCTCCCGGGCAATCACTCGATGACGACCCTGAAATGTACAGCGTTTTAAGGCAGTCACTTAATAACAGCGACTCACTGATATTAGGAGACTTTAACCTCCACCATATCGACTGGGCGACACTATCAGGTATACAGAAGGCGAGTCACATAGAATGATCGAATTTTTAGAAGAAAATTATCTAACCCAAATGGTTTCTGAACCAACTCGACAAAATAACATACTCGACCTTGTTATAACGACCCAAGATAACCTAGTCAGTAATGTCACGGTAGGAGAACACCTCGGTTCTTGCGATCATAAATTGGTGCGCGTCGACATTAGAGCTCAAACATCAGTGACTGAAAATAAAGTAAAGGTGCCCAATTTCACAAGGGCTAACTTCGTAGAAATCCGACAAAAACTAACAGAAATACAACTATCAGATGACGGCAATGTAGAGGAAGCCTGGCTAAGCTTTAAAAATCATTTACTCACTCAGCAGAACACATTCGTCCCCTTGTGCGAGAACCGAATTAACACTAATAAAAGCCCACCTTGGTTTAGTAGCGAAATTAAACACTCAGTTAAGGAGAGAAAATTGTCTTACAGGTTAAAGAAAGAACAAAGCACGCCCGAAAATATTAGACTTTATAATGATGCCAGGCTACGAGTAAAAAGATTAGTATGTCAGGCAAAGCGTAGATACGAAGAAAATATTGCAGCCAGCTGTAAAAATAATCAGAAATCTTTCTTCAGTTACATAAACAATAGATAGGCGATCAGAAGTGGAATTGGACCTTTAACAAACAGCGACGGTGCACTAGTGACTGACAGCCAACACATTGCAAACCTCTTAAACAATTACTTTTCCTCGGTGTTTAATACTAACAGTCTTCCTCCCGCTACCACCAACACCAGTACTAATGTAAATCTCGAGCATGCATTGCCTAATTTTGAAATAACAACCGATGAAGTCCTTAAAGCTCTCCATTCACTTAAAACAAATAAAAGTCCCGGACCCGACAAAGTATATCCTATACTGCTTAAAGAAACAAAGAGCGAAATACTCTCCTCCCTCACTACCGTATTCAATATGTCCTAGCGACAAGGCATCGTCCCTTCGGATCGGAAAAAGGCTAACGTGACACCGATTTTTAAGAAAGGAGACAAAAAAATACCAGGTAATTACCGACCCACTAGTCTAACTTCAATTGTAGGTAAGCTACTTGAGAGCATAATTAGAGACAAAATTGTGAGTTACCTCGAAAGCCACTCATTAATTGGGGATTCACAACATGGCTTCCGTAACAAAAGATCCTGCCTATCAAACCTATTGACCTTTTATAACGACCTCTTCTCAGTTTATGACGTAACCAAATCATTGGACGTAGTTTATCTTGATTTCCAGAAAGCGTTTGATAAAGTCCCACATCATAAATTACTTTATAAATTAAAGCAAATAGGTATTGACGGTCAAGTAAACCAATGGATCGCGAATTGGTTGAGCAACAGACAACAAAGAGTGGTGATTGACCGATTTAACTCAGAGTGGGCGCCGGTCACTAGTGGCGTCCCTCAGGGCTCGGTTCTTGGCCCGGTACTCTTCATTATTTACATCAAGGACGTTGATGTTGGACTCAATAATCGCATTGGTGAATTTGCAGACGACACAAAGATTGGTAACTCGGTTCTCACTGACGCAGGCAGGCAAAGCCTCCAAGAGGATTTGCACAAAATTTCATCTTGGTCGGATAGATGGGAGATGCCCTTTAACGTAGACAAGTGCCAGGTCCTTCAAGTTGGAACAAGAAATAAGAAGTTCGAATACGTTAAACTCACAAGCGTTCAATGCGTTAAGGACCTGGGGGTCAAAATCGCGTCAAACATCAAATTCTCACATCAGTGCATCGATGCAGCAAATAAAGCGAACAGATTGTTGGGCTTCATTAAAAGAAACTTTTTATTCAAGAATAAAGATGTAATACTTCCGCTCTACAATAGTTTAGTCAGACCCCACTTGGAATATGCGGTACAGTTTTGGTCTCCTCACCATGCAAAGGACATTGCTAAATTAGAAGGTGTTCAGCGTCGGGCAACAAAAATGATCCCTTCCTTGCGCAACAAATCCCACGAAGAGAGGCTTTCCACCCTTAACATGTTCTCTCTTGAGAAACGTCGCCTCCGAGGAAAACTGATCGAATGTTTTAAAATACTTAATGGTTTCACGAATGTAGACAGAACAAAATTATTTATGATAGATGACACTTTGCGAACGAGGAACAATGGCATAAAACTCAAATGTAGACAAGTAAATTCAGACTGCACCAAATTTTTCTTCACCAACGTTGCAGTGAGATAATGGAATAAGCTCCCACCATCAGTGGTCCAGTGTAACACGATTGACTCCTTTAAAAACAAGCTCGACCGTCACTTCCTTCAACTTAATATTAACTAGAGTAGAAAAGCAACGTTTTGGAGCCATCTGATTAGTGTAGATTCACTTAGGTGGACAGACCACCTAGTCTGGACCATGGGGTCTGTGTGGTCTGATTTTCTATGTAATTCTCTCTCTCTCTCTCTCTCTCTCTCTCTCTCTCTCTCTCTCTCTCTCTCTCTCTCTCTCTCTCTCTCTCTCTCTGCATTTAAAGAGAAAAATATTAATAGCCTAATAAGTAGCCTACCTGAAGAAGGCCCAGCCGCCCGGGCATGATAAGCAGCTGACCTATCCCCCTTTTTGAAAATCGGCGTCACATTAGCTCCATAGGCTGGGCACATAACCAGTATTTACCGACATCTATAAGATGTCGGTTAGTGGGTCACTGAGAACCTCCTGACATTCCTTTAATACTCGCGGAAATATCTCGTCAGGACCTGGCTTATCTATCTCATCCTGGACTACTTGCCTGGTAATGATTATATCCCTCAATTTGTCGCCATCCTCGCATTATTATTATTATTATTATTATTATTATTATTATTATTATTATTATTATTATTATTATCTCCTCGTTGAAATTGACCGTATTGGCTATACAGGCAGCGCCACACGTGGCCACTTAGTGAACTGTCAAAGCAGTACTTTCCATAGAACTCAAGTTATGTATTAGTGGGTCTGAGGCTGCCTCCAGGATACAAGGTCTTGGTGCCGCCACCGCTCCAAGACAACGACTGCACACACTTTACTCCTACCCGATTTCCTGACTCTACTATTTGACATGGAGAAAAACTGAAATCGGGTAGGAGTGAAGTGTGTGCAATCATCGGATTGGGGCGACGGCGGCATCATGGCCGTGTATCCCTGAGACAGCCTCAGACGCACTCTTGTCTATAACTTGAACTCTATGGAAAATTCAGCTTGGAGTTGAGTGGCCACATGTGACGCTGCCTGTATAGCCAATACGGTCCATTTCCACGTGGTTTCTTCGCTGAGCCTGAGACGCCAGGGCTTAAGCTTTCCTTCTGGAGCCGCTATTAACAGTTGCAGTTGATGTGTTTTGTTTTAATATGTTGGACAGTTTGAATAATGTTTCACTCTTCCTGTCATGACTTTCCTATATTAGTAATCTTTCGTTTTCGCTCAAACGCTGGAGAATATTCCTCCCCTTCCTCCCCTCCTCCCCTTCCCCTTCACTCCCCCATATCCCTGCAGCTGCACCACCCTTCCTTCCTTCCTTCCTTAATTCCTTCCTTCCCACCCCCCACTTCCTCCTCTCTCACATGACGCTGATGTCCTCCTCCCCCTTCCCTGTCCCCTCCCTCCTCCCTTGGAAAGTTGCAATTCCCTTCCCTCCCCCTCCTCCCCTTCCCGTCCTCTACTTCCCTATCCCCCACCTTCCTCCTCCTTTACTTACCTCCCTCCCTCCCCCAGTCCTTTAATTTTTTTTTTTTTTTGTATCTCACTAGTTATTAGTTAGTCAATGGATAGCCAGGAGAGTCACTGAAGTATTTTTGTTATATTGACTAGTGACTACCGCTACCGCGGTACCGCACACCGCGTATCGCACTGGGAAAGAAAAAAATGGGACCGCACTACCGCAACCGCATTACTCCGAAAAAAGTACCGTACTACCGCTACCGCACTGCTGATTTTTCAGTACCGCGCCCACCTCTGGTAGCGAGCTCCTCTGAGGAGAGTGATGGGGTGATGTGGCAGTAGCGCGGCTCAAGGGAGCCGTGCCTAAAGGCTCTAGTTAAGGGGCTCTCACACATTCCCAGTCCCGGCCCCGATCGTCCCCGATGACTCCCGATAAGCCGGTCGCCGGTCGACCGGCTGTAAGATCGGGGATTGGCAGCGGCAGACCGCCGGTCTACCGCCGGTCGACCCTGTGGACCGTAGACGCAGCCGACCACCGCCGGTCAACTTTAAAATTTTCAAAGATATTGGCAATGCGCCCGGTCGACCGGCGGTCAACCGCCGACAACCCACGGCAGACCGGCGGCAGACCGGCGGTAGACCGAGAGTGAACACCTGTGTCTGACCTGGGGATTAGCAAGGGAGGAAGGAGGAAAACGAGGAGGAACAGGTTGGAGCGAGGGATGAAGATATATATATATATATATATATATATATATATATATATATATATATAGAGAGAGAGAGAGAGAGAGAGAGAGAGAGAGAGAGAGAGAGAGAGAATAATATATAGAGAGAGAGAGAGAGAGAGAGAGAGAGAGAGAGAGTGTGTGTGTGTGTGTTTTATGCACACGATTTTCTTTTTTTTTTTTTTTTTTTTTTTTTTTTTTTCGTTGGGGTTATACCCCAATGGAGGAAGGGGGAGCATGCCGCGCAACCCCCCAGACGAGATACCCAAGTCTTTCAAGAAGGAGGCCCAACAACGGGGCTGAGGGTGTCGGAAAGAGCCCACTTTTCCACCCCCATGGTAACTGATAGGTCTCGAATCCACGCCTTAGCACCCCGCCGAAGCGCAAGGCAGAGACTCTACCACGGGAGCCCCCCGAGCACACGAATTAATTTAGGTATAAAGCTGTTTATAAGGCAATTATAAATATATGTAAATGCAAAGAAAGTGTTTGCTCGTCGATGTGCCGCAGGCCTGCCGCCGGTAGGCCGGCGGTCTACCGCCGACTGACCTGCTGCAGTCGCCGGTCGTAGAAATCGAAAATCGTATTTGGTCGCCGGTCTACCGCCGGTAAACCGCCGGCTTACCGGCGATAAGCCGCCGGTCCCGGGATTATTGCCTATTTTGTCGGCGGTCAGGCCCCGATCGGCTTATCGGAAGTCATCGGGGACGATCGGGACCGGGACCGGGAATGTGTAAGAGACCCTTTAGAGTCGATCGCCGGTAGTGTGTACCTCTGAGGCCGCGGGCGCCGAGCCGGAGCTAAGACCAAGACCAAGAAGCAAGTAAACAAGTTCGCCTAGCCGGATTTCTGACACTGAGCGGAGTTCATTTGGTAGAGGCACGGCCAGCCAAGGTCAGGCAAACTCAAGGTCATGGCGAGAGTGGTCAAAATCCTGCAGACCCTGAAAAGACACAAGAAAAAGACAATTTTCTTCTCCGCGGTGCTCGCCGGGGGCCTCCACTACGCCAGCGAGAAATACGAGTGAGTGGATCGCGGCTGCCAGCCTGATAGGCATTTTTTTCCCTCCGGGCCTTTCCCCCTCCGGACACATTCCCCTCTTTCTCATACATCTACATAGTAAGAGCCAAATATTATGTGTTTGTCTCAACGGATCCTTACCAGGTTTGCCATGGAAGTCGAGATCACAGAGTTGTATATCGAGGCAATTTTGACCCCCTATATTTTTACATCCTACACCAGCAGAATCAGAAACTGTCCCACAGTTGTGGCTCGCAGCACAGGCATACTCACTGACCTCACAGGACTCTCTAGCTCAGTGGTTCCCAACCTTTTTTCTGTCATTTCCCCCTTCATCAACTTCAACCACCCAGATTTCCCCCTTCATGTGGATGAGGAAAAAAGTAGCCAAAACACAAAATTAACTTGCTTAATAACACAAATAATATAATAAATTAATAGAAACCAAACACAATATTTACTTAGTTAATATCACAAATCAGTCAATCAATAACTCTGATGCCCTGTTTCCGCCGACTAATTGCTAGTAATTTATATTTCCTTCAGGTTAAATTTTCCCCCTGGAATCATAAAATTTCCCCCCAGAGGGAAATTTCCCCCGGTTGGAAAATGCTGCAGTCTAGCTCCTCCCGCCTTGCCGTGCCAAGCCAAACTTTGTCCAGTAGGTTTTGAAGTTATTGATTTATCTGCTAACTCCTCCCCACAGAAATCGCTGATGTGTTCCAAAGGGTCAAAATCCAAAGTCAAGCCAGATAAATACCCAACTTTAAATAGTGTTAAACTACAGTTTAGTAAACCTAAGAGTTGCTTATTATCAGAAACACTAACTATCCACTTATGGGTGAAACATTTACTTAGTTTACTTGGTTTTGTCTAGAAAGTGACATTTGAATATTTTGTTACGGAGTTTGATTTCAACTTTCACCCCTTTACTGCTTCTCTAGGTCAAAACAAGTTTGAAAATAGCAATAACTCTACTGTTAATATTTTTTAATATGTCATACTTAATTCTGGAATGCATGAGCATAATTTTTTACAAAGATGATCAGATCACGTCAGGTCATGTTCAGTGTTGGTCCTGCAAGTACTGGTCTCACAGGTGGCACCGAGGCAATGCCCCTGACAGGACCTAGGGGTGCTGCAGTCCCTTCCCTTAACTCCTTCACTCCAGCGACGCTGACGGGCGTCGGACGGCGTCACCGTATGGAAAGGGTTAGTCTTCTTCTAAACCTCTTAATCCTCTTCCATATCCTCTTAATCCACTTCTAAACCTCTTAAGAGGAAATGGAAGAGGATTAAGAGGAGGGTTGAGAGGTTTAGAAGAGGATTAATCCTCTTCCATTTCCTCTTGACCCTTTCCATAATGTGACACCGACGTCTGCATCACGGATGGAAAGGGTGAAGCTGCATCCCCTGCAGGCCTTGTCTCCTGGCCAGTAAAGGTGCTTCTGATTGGCTGGTGGGCTGGGCTGGTGTCGCCTGGTGCTTCATAGTGTCTCACTCTAGAATTGGAAGCATGAATTCAGTTGGTGCAGTAAAACTGCAATTTATTATTTTTTTTTTTTACATTATACTGAACTTTACTAAATCTTCCACTATTTTCAGTGTTTTTAAAAAAATTGATATATTTTGGTGCTATGACCATACTACCGACCTTGCTAATTGTATTCTTTTGTTAATAAATACTACTGAGGTCAGATTTGAAATAAGTAAAAAAAAAAATAGCACTTTTTGAAGTTCTTCACGACTGATGGCTAATAATTTTAAAAAATCACATGGAGTAGGACTTTAAATGCCCAGTTTACCTGTGTTCTGCTTGGATTGATATGATAGCTTACCCTGGTGTTCTTCGATGCTACTGCTTTATTTTAAGTCAGTCTTGAGAAAACTTATTTTAGCCATAACTCACTCAGAGCTGTAATCAAACCTAAATACTGTGACCTATCAAGCCAGAGGTTCCATCTACACGACCCCTCACACAGCCCTCCCTAACACATCACTGCTCTGCCAGGGAGAATGCCATGATGCGTCGACTGTGTGAGGAGGCCATGAGCTATGGAGAGGCATCACGGCCCCTCGGAGAGGCTGACCGACACATCACTGTCCTCTTAAACCCAGCAGCTCGGGATGGGTGAGTGGCCACACCATACTATGCTGCACCACATCGCACCATTCTGCACTATACCAAACAGCATACAATAAGGCACTCACACCACACCATTCTGCACTATACCAAACAGTATATAATAAGGCACTCACTCACACCACACCATTCTGCACTATACCAAACAGCATACAATAAGGCATTCACTCACACCACACCACACCATTCTGCACTATACCAAACAGTATACAATAAGGCATTCACTCACACCACACCACACCATTCTGCACTATACCAAACAGTATACAATAAGGCATTCACTCACACCACACCACACCATTCTGCACTATACCAAACAGCATACAATAAGGCATTCACTCACACCACACCACACCATTCTGCACTATACCAAACAGTATACAATAAGGCACTCACTCACACCACACCACACCATTCTGCACTATACCAAACAGTATACAATAAGGCATTCACTCACACCACACCACACCATTCTGCACTATACCAAACAGTATACAATAAGGCATTCACTCACACCACACCACACCATTCTGCACTATACCAAACAGTATACAATAAGGCAGTCACTCACCACACCACACCATTCTGCACTATACCAAACAGAATACAATAAGGCATTCACTCACACCACACCACACCATTCTGCACTATACCAAACAGTATACAATAAGGCACTCACTCACACCACACCATTCTGCACTATACCAAACAGTATACAATAAGGCACTCACTCACACCACACCATTCTGCACTATACCAAACAGTATACACAAGGCACTCACTCACACCACACCACACCATTCTGCACTATACCAAACAGTATACAATAAGGCACTCACTCACACCACACCACACCATTCTGCACTATACCAAACAGTATACAATAAGGCACTCACTCACACCACACCACACCATTCTGCACTATACCAAACAGTATACAATAAGGCACTCACCACACCACACCATTCTGCACTATACCAAACAGCATACAATAAGGCACTCCTCACACCACACCACACCATTCTGCACTATACCAAACAGTATACAATAAGGCACTCACTCACACCACACCATTCTGCACTATACCAAACAGTATACAATAAGGCACTCACTCACACCACACCATTCTGCACTATACCAAACAGTATACAATAAGGCACTCACTCACACCACACCACACCATTCTGCACTATACCAAACAGTATACAATAAGGCACTCACTCACACCACACCATTCTGCACTATACCAAACAGCATACAATAAGGCACTCACTCACACCACACCAATCTGCACTAAACCAAACAGTATACAATAAGGCACTCACTCACACCACACCAGTCTGCACTATACCAAACAGTATACAATAAGGCACTCACTCACACCACACCACACCATTCTGCACTATACCAAACAGTATACAATAAGGCACTCACTCACACCACACCATTCTGCACTATACCAAACAGTATACAATAAGGCACTCACTCACACCACACCACACCATTCTGCACTATACCAAACAGTAGACAATAAGGCACTCCACACCACACCATTCTGCACTATACCAAACAGTATACAATAAGGCACTCCTCACACCACCACACCATTCTGCACTATACCAAACAGTATACAATAAGGCACTCACTCACACCACACCATTCTGCACTATACCAAACAGCATACAATAAGGCACTCACTCACACCACACCACACCATTCTGCACTATACCAAACAGTATACAATAAGGCACTCACTCACACCACACCACACCATTCTGCACTATACCAAACAGAATACAATAAGGCACTCACTCACTCACACCACACCATTCTGCACTATACCAAACAGCATACAATAAGGCACTCACTCACACCACACCACACCATTCTGCACTATACCAAACAGCATACAATAAGGCACTCACTCACACCACACCACACCATTCTGCACTATACCAAACAGTATACAATAAGGCACTCACTCACACCACACCACACCATTCTGCACTATACCAAACAGCATACAATAAGGCACTCACTCACACCACACCATTCTGCACTATACCAAACAGCATACAATAAGGCATTCACTCACACCACACCACACCTTATAGAGCCACACCATACTCTTCAGTACCACCACACATTACATAAAGTAACTAACTCTAGATTGATCCCTTTTTTATTGTCTTGTAATGCACATTTTTTAATGAGATTAGCAAGACATTTAGAAAGTTTGTAATTAACTTTTATTTCCTGAAAGTATTTGATGTTCCTCTGTTCTGAAGTAACATTTGTAGGAATATCCCTTTAATTTCTTTAGTGGCATTCATGAAAAAGAATCTGTAGTGGATTATAAAGTGATGATGATTTTGACATTAACAACATTGATGGTCTTCGCCACAGCAAGAGCAAGGCCGTGTTTGACAAGTACTGTGCTCCGCTGCTGCACCTGGCAGGCATAAAGGTGGCGGTGGTCCGCACAGAGCATGAGGGGCAGGCCAGGGACCTCATGGGGCTCATGGAGAAGACCAGTGCCGTGGTGGTGGCTGGTGGCGATGGCACCTTGGCGGAGGTGTGTATTTACCTCCAAGTTCTGATATGCGTACAGGAAATTAGCTACAGTCATGAGGCCACATCTCATCCTCTCAGTTGGTCAAACTTACTTTAGAATTTACTTAAGGTTTTGGACTGGATGATCTCACTGTACAATTATATGGAAAACTATTTCTGGATGTCCTTCAAGTACTTTGTCCTCTCTTACTTTCCACGTCCTTGTGTTACTCCCCCGTACCATACAATCAGATCCTTTCTATCAGTTTTGTTCACTCCCACCATTGCCCTGGATATACTGTGAGGGTAGCCTAATTTTCCCCCTTTTTTTGTTTGATATCTCTGTCTGACTAGGGACCATCATGATTGCTTTTTTTTTTTTATTTTTTTTTATAGTAATGGATGCAGCTCAAGGGCAAAAAAGAGAATATACAAAAAAGACTGTTGTGTCATTTCAATCTCATTTATATCTTTCCCACAGTGCAGTGGTTAGCTTCCCTGACTATGAATCTGTAGGCCTGGATTGAAATCCTGGCCTGGGCGTTGGTGTGCAGCCCACCCAGCTGTTCATCCTTCCCTTCAGGCTGGTTGATAAATGGGTACCTGGGGAAACCTGGGGAAGGTAAACTGTGGTGACCCGGACGTCACACTGGCCCTGTGTCGGGGTAAGGGTTCCCTCCCACCACAGGCTCAAAGGTCCAATGTGACGGAGATGAGCACCGCTGCCATGCTCAGTTATAGTATATGCTCACAACTTTACCTTACTACCATACTACTGCTTCATATCCCAACTTAGGGCAGGTCAGAACCACCAATGATTTCTTTATCGTTGTCCATGTTGTAAGATGCCACTCTTATGTTTGTCAGTAGTCCTTATGTCTCTCTTACCAACTTTTTAATGTGCTTTTGTTTTGACAAATTATCTCGGACCAACACTCCCACGTCTTTTCCCTCTTTCATTTTTGTGATTTGTCCATATCCCATTGAATAATTCACCAGCACTTTTACCCATTTCCAATATTTGGCATTTCTTTGCCTGGAATTTAATTTTCCACTCTTGGTTCCATTCGTGCATCTTGTCTAGAATTTCCTGCAACATTTAACAGTTCTCTTCATCTTCTGTTTTCCTCATGATCTTAGCATCATCTGCAAACATGCCTTCATAATGTGTTGTTCCATCCACCATGTCATTTGCATATAATATCAGGGACATAATGGGTGCCAGCACTGAGCCTTGTGAGACTCCACTCATTATTTCCCTCCAGCCTGACATCCTGCACTGAATAACTGTCCTCATCTGTCAGTCTCTCAGAAGCCCTTTGTCTTCCTTCCACAATATGTAGTCTCTTATGCAGTGCCTTATCAAAGACTTTCCTGGCACACACAATCCATCCAGCCATCTTTTTCTTGTATCACATCATCCACATGTTAGTTCACTTCTGAGTACAAGCTGGCTCTGGCAAAACACCCGTCTCTTTCAGATACTTTGTCCATTTGTCTTTAAAAATTTTCTGGCACATTTTTGCAACCCCATTAGTCAGGGACACTGGTCTGTAGTTGAGGTAAAAGTACAGTAAAGTTAGGGGCACACGCTATAGCTGTGCATGGTGGCAGTGCTCATCTGCGTCCCTTTGGCCCTTTGAACCTGTGTCGGGAGGGAACCCATTAACTTGACGCAGGGCCAGTGTGACGTCTGCATTACCACAGTTTACCTTCCCCATGTTTCCCAGGTACCCATATATCAATCATCCCAATATTCCAACCCAGGCCTGTAGGTTCGTAGTCCTAGATGCTAACCAGTGCACTGCAGAGGCGCTTGGTCTGTCATTGGTCATAATTTATCTTTGGGTACATGCTTTTTAAGACTTTACTTCAGTCGCTAGCTTGCTCCTATCTGAGCCTGTTTGTGAGTGACCGTGCCTCCCAAGCATTCTGAAGGTTGTGGAGGAGCTGCAGTGAATAAGAGGGCAAGAGTTGTCCTTTTTTATTATAGAATATAGAAATCTAAGCATTTTTCTTGAGATGAAGTTACAGCTCTCATTCTCTTCATAACTCTTACTTTTCCTCACTCCTCTTCATTGCCCTCCCTATACTGAATGTTTAGTTTGTTAGATAAATGTTCATTACATTCATAACATGTAGCAGTATGATGCACCTAAATTCTACAGTGGAAGATGGGGAATAGTCAAATGGAGAAGTGATATTAACTTTTAGTGTTGCAGGAAGGCCACAGAGCCTGACCATATTTTTCCCACACAACCTTAACTCCTTCGCTCCGGCGACACCGGCGTCCGACGGCGTCACCGTTAGTCCTCTTCTAAACCTCTTAATCCTCATCCATTTCCTCTTAATCCTCTTCTAAACCTCTTAAGATGAATTTAGAGGAGGATTGAGAGGTTTAAAAGACGATTAATCCTCTTCCATTTCCTCTTGACCCTTTCCATACTGTGACGCCGATGTCTGTGTCACGGATGGAAAGGGTTAACTTCACCAAATTCTAATTCTGTATCTATGAGGTTTGCTAAGAATGTAACCCTCGCAAACAACAAGGATATGCGGCACTTCCCTTCCCTCTGTACAGGTTTTTCTCGTCCCCAGCGTCTTGGTTCCTTTTCTTTCCTTGTGGTTTGGTTGTGTCTCAGTGTCCATGGTTTGTATTATGGCCTCCTTTGTTTCTCTACTGTTTTTGTCTTTCTCACATCCGTCTTTATTTTTGTATAGTGCTGTCCTCACATAATTATTCATCCAACTTTATTAACCTCGCTTTTTATTCAGCTTTACCTAGATTCCACCGAGGCCTGCTAGGTATATCAGTCTACATAATTCTAACCCAATTTTTCTCACTTTGTTGTCCTCTTGGTGATAACATTTCACAGCCGTATTTTTCCTTAATGTGTGTGTGGGAAAAGAGGACAGTCCATTGGCTTATAAAACGCCACAATATAACAGCTTTTTGCAACAACTGTATTTGGAGAGTTATGTTTATCGACAAATTATTATTGTTTTTTTTTTTTACAATAAAGGAAGCAGTTCAAGAGCAAAAAAAAAAAAGAAAACAATAATGAAAAAAAAAACGCTACTCACTGCTCCTACATAGTCAAGAGGAGTGGCCGAAAGATAGGTCAATTTCGGGAGGAGAGGCGTCCTGATATCCTCCATTCCTATTATACTTTCTCCTCCCTAGGTCCTCACAGGGCTGCTTCGGCGCTCAGACCACAGAGAAGCTGCAAGGAGGTTCCCGCTGGGCATCCTCCCTCTGGGGCAGACCAACTCCGCTGCCTCTGCTGTGTGGGGCTTCAGGGGACGTCCAAAGCCCAGGGATCTCGCCGAGGCTACCATGGCCGTGGTCAGGGACTTGAAAAGGCCAATGGATGTGATGGAGATTACGCCAGAAAAGGTTGGTGGTGGAGACAGCGATGTGGGGGGGTAATTTTATTTTATTTATTTATTTTTTATTATTATTATTATTTTTTTTTTATTTTTTTTCTTCCAGTGGTCCTGATGGGCCCGCCTGCTCTGGCGGCGATGCAGTAGTTTAGTAGGTGCTATCTTTGCATTGGCTCATGCTGCCCCTCGGAGCTCATCTTTGATCCTAGAATCTGTGGCTGAAAATCCAGCTTGGTGGCACCGTCGGTGATTGAACTCGCGTCCTCCTGAACACCACGGGAGTAGTCTGTGGTGGTGGTGATGGTGGGGTGCTGTATGGAGGGGAATAGTCAGTGGTAATGGGTGTGTTGTGTTGAATTGGGGTGGCAGTGGTAATGGGGTTTTTAAGTGGGTTATGGAGGAGAGAAGATGGTGGGAAGTGGTGTTTAGTTTGGTTGTCTCTAGTTTATTCTGGTCCTAAAATTTGGAATTCTGTGCCAAATCACGTTCAACTATTACCAACATTGCATACATTTAAGAAACATTATAAGCAGTATATTCTTGCTCAGTATTGATAAATCTACCTGTATCTAATGTATGTAAGTAGATTATTATGTTCTATGAGGGGTAAATATGTATTATGTAATGATTTATTTATTTATTTATTTATTTATTATTTTTTTTTTTACATATGTATGTCTATTGGCGACTGAACCCAAAAATTACAAACATGCTGCCCAAAAAAGTAAGATCTTCTTTAAATGGGCTGCTTACAAATTAATAAATTCATTTCTCCTTATAAAACTTTTTTTTTTTTTTTTTTTTTTTATTTTTTTTTTATTTTTAAGCATAATAAAGTGTTTCAGTGGTGATGCTGGTGGTGTGGTGTGGTTGCAGATGGGTGGCTAAAAGTTTGATGCTTGCTTCCTGCCTCTCCATGTTATAGCCAGCATTTGTCTCTCCATTCATCTTTGTGCTCTTCTTTGCTTTCTCCAAATATTTAGTGCGGTGCCAAGTTTCTGAACCTTATGTTAGGACTGGCAGGATACATTGATTGTTGAACTTCCTCCTCAAGGGGAATGGGAAGTTGCTAATCGTGACAGTGTTAACCAAGGTGCTCCATTGCATTCTCATTCTCTTTTTAATTTGGTTTAGTGGTGTGGGTTTGCACTGATTGTCTAAATATGTTTTCCTCCTCTTCACCTACCAGGCGGCAGGGCAGGAGGAGGCGCCGCAGCCAGTGTTTGCTGCCTCCGAAGTGGTGTGGGGGGCGCTGAGGGACGCTGCTGGCAGGAAGGACCAATACTGGTACTGGCCTGGCGTCAAGAAGTACATGACCTACGTCTTCTCTTCCTACAAGGGTGAGGAATCAGTGGGTGGTGTTTTGTGTACAGTATTTTCTGTTAGCCAACTTTTCTTTTTTTTTACCATCATTAATGGCCTATCTTAAAGATGAAGCAGTAGCAAAGCTAAATAAAACTTTTGTCGTATTTCTTCAGCCATTTTCAATATTTTTCACTTAATCATTATGTAATTCTGTAAGGGTATTTTTCTTGTAGTGACTTTTTGGTTCTCTCTTATTTGGGTGCAGCATTAGTGATATGAAGTAACACTGTTTCCTTTTCTCGTTTTCTGCCTCCCCAGAAATTAAATGTTCAGTTTGCAAAAACTTGCAATAAATAAATAAGATAGGAAATGGGGCTATCCTAAAGTTCCATCTAAAGCTGGATGCTGCGTTTGTGTTCACAGTGACATCACCTGCTCTCGTGCCCGTGATGTAGAGTCTTCAGAGTTGTCCATCGTTTGGCGCAGACTTAATTGCCATTCTATCACTTAATACGTAGTGCTTAATACGTCTGTGCTGTTTATCTCCCACTTAATTCTACCAACTACGTACACTTCTATGGCCATTTGAATTCCAAGGTGGAGCACATCTTGCCTCGCTTTCCCTTTGTTGAAATATCCATCTCATAGTCCATCCATCCTCATAAGGAAAAATAAGGACATTAAACAAGAAGAAGAAAAGAAATATCCATCTTGGGAGATTTCACTACTGCAAACATCGATGCATTATCCAGCTTTGGACAAATTTAGGATAGGAATAGCAGGAGAGAACAGAATAGATATTACTGTCAGTAGCCTCAGAAACCTATGTTTACATTAGTATGAGAAAGTGAGGCTTAGAATAGACAAGATGGTATTCCTGAGGATTAAACTATGAGTGCAGACTGGGAATGTTGCAGAATTTGATGATGAGAAAATTGGAGCTATCAAGAAACCTTTGGGGTTAGCACCAGTTATACAATCAGTGTATCCTGACAGTCTTAACATACACTTCAGAAACTTGGCACCTCACTAAATATTTGGTACCCAGAATTTGATGATGAGAAAGTTGAAGTTGTCAAGAAGGCTTTGGGGTTGGTACCATGAGTGGGTTCCAACTTGGGGACATTTCCGGTCCCTTTCTAGATGGGGACTCTTGAGGCGGGTTTCTTATTTTCACCGTGTCAATTTTGAAGCTATATTGTGGAAATGGTGTGTATCATGTGTATGTAGCTTGATTTGAAAAGTAAGAGGATTTGTTCTTAAACCCTTCGCTGCGATTGGCATGGATTTCGCCCTCACTGGTAGCCTGGTAATATATACTCCCAGGTCTTTCTCTGTCTCTGTGGTGGATAGTGGAGTGTTTCCCATTTGGTACTGGTATGCTGGATTCCCTTTCCAAGGTGCATGACTTTACATTTTTCTTCATTGACCTGTAGCAGCCCCTTTTTCCTCCATTCCTGTAGCTTGGTTATGTCTTCTTGTAGGAAATTCGCATCCAAGGGGTTAAACTACTGTCTTGAGATGAAAAGTGAGGACATGGGAGGGTCTTTGCTAGGCTTGCAGCACCCCCTCACCAGAAATGGTTTGAGCAAATGTCTGGCTGTCTGCTCACTGTCAGGACCCCATTTCATTTTAAAGAAAGTAGGTGGTGGGTGAAAGTAATAATCCATGAGATTGAGAAGGGAAAGGTTGCCCATTACAATCTGCCACCCTCACACTCACTCTCTAGTCCAGACAGCAAAACTCACAGGTCAGCTCTCCATTACTTCTTTTCTCGGACACAGTAAATCCCTGTATTCAATCTGCCATTCATCATTTCTCTGGCTTTACATCATCACACTTCATATTTTCAATGCCATATTATTTCCTTTTTATTTGATATATGACTGATGCCTATTTAACTTTTTTTTCATATTGTAATAATAAGTTCATCAAGTTTATTTCTTTTTTGCTACTATTTTATTTTTCCACCTTTTTTTGTATCTTTGATTTCTTCTCACTAAATTTTGTGTGTGTAACAAGTTCACTTTGTACCACCACAGACCTTGCATGGGACTGCTCAGCGGAGGTGGAGTACACGCTGCCCTGCTCTGGCTGCTCCAGGTGCCGTGCCAAGAACCAGACAGACGCCAGGACCCCAGAGGCAGGCACCCCACAGCCAGCCAGGCGATGGTGGATGAACTACCTCCCCCGGGCCGCCCTTGGGACCGCTCAGAAGAAAGGTGGGAGATGTCTCTTTCTGTTCCTCATTCTCTTCGGCGCCACATGACCCTGCAGTTGTGGCGCCAAAGAACCGTACACCCCAATAATCCTCATCCTCATTTTCTTTCTGCCCCAAACATTGCCATGAAAGTCACAGCAGAGAGGGATGACTGCTGTAAGGTGAGCTACTTAAGAAGAACATGGTCAACAAAGTGGGACCTGAACTACTGGGATATGGGTGTAAGAGCAGAGGTGTAGTGTATGACGTGGTGGAATGAGTGAAGCTTAACTTGCTGTGGTGGTTCAGACGTGTTACTAAAGTCTGTTCCGACCCAAGCTGACAACATAAACCTAAGCATGTTTGCAAGCTGAGGGCTGATTGGCTACTGCTATGGCTTCCGAGTTTTCTTTAACCCCTGTTTGTGTTTATCTCACGCAACACTTTCTGCTAATCTGCACTGTGCTTACGAACACGCTTAGGTTTATGCTCTCAGCTTGGGTCAGACTTAAGTGAACAGACTGTAGTTTATAGAATGATGATTTGGGGAAGGATATGTGGATCAAATAGAAAGGCGGGTGTCATAGAGAGTCATTAGAGACCACTGGTGAGGGGGACTGCCAAGCTTGAAGACTGCCTTTAACCCGTCTGCTGTGATTGGCACGGATTTCGCCTTCACTGGTAGCCTGGTAACATATAATCCCAGGTCTTTCTCTGCTTCTGTGGTGGATAGTGGAGTGTTTCCCATGTGGTATTGATATGCTGGATTTCCCCTCCCAAGGTGTAGGATTTTACATTTTTCTTCATTGAATTGTAGCAGCCACTTTTTGTTCCACTCCTGTAGCTTGGTGATGTCTTCTTGTAGGAAATCCACAGTCAAGGGGTTAAGAGAGGCAGTGTGAGTGTTGTCAGAAAGGAGAGCAAGTACAGAGAATGCTGGTGACACTTCCAAGACCACCCCCTCAAAGGCACCAGTTACAGATACATTGACTGATAGATTTCTCTTTTTTCCCCTTTCTCTTCTTTCTCATGTTCTCTCCTCAACCTCCTGTAGTTTTTATTGGCCTTTTATAGTTGTATTTTATCATGGTTTAATTTTTAACTGATTTTATATAGTTTTATTAGTGTTGGTTTTATTACATTTTTAATTTTAAGCTTATATAGTTTTATAAGATAATTAATTTGGATTAGATGCAGTGCCAAATGACCCCGAAGTTGCAGTGCCAAGACAGATCGCCCTAATAATCATCATCATCATCATGTTCTCTGTCCACCCTTCCTTCCTGAACATTGTCTCCTTATTCTTTCCCTATTTCTTCTATCTTTGCCACATTTTCCTGCTGTATCCTTGTCCTTTCCTTTTTCACCCTCCATTTCACCTCTTACTTCTTCCCACTTTTCCTTGTTGGCATATCCCTCATTGCAGCTCCCTCCTTCACCCTACTTCTCTCATCTTTCTGTTGAGAGTCGGTTGTTATATGTGAATTACTTGGAGTTATTGCTACACTCTCTTTAACTGCCATATCTTTTTGCTTCCATTTCTTCTTCATCCTCCTTTTTTTATATTTTTCTCTGCTGTCCTCCCTTATCATACCGAACAGCCCTTCCTTTACTCCTTCCCTTTTCAAGTATGTTCTCCCTCCTTTATCATGTCCCTTTCTGTCCTACATCTTGCATTTCCTTCCTCACCTTCGACCCATTCATCCCTCTGTCCCTCCCTCCCCTCACCAACTCCCTCTCACACAGAGCCTGAAAGCACCGAGCCAGACTACAGCCTCATCACAAATGCCTCGTGTGGTGAGCTGCATCATCTCACCCTGGGGAAGGTGTGCGAGGTGGTCGTGGGCACGCAGAACACTCCGCAGACCACCACCATACCATCCTACGCACTTGCCCTCAATACCGGTGAGTAGTGCCTTGGTGTGGGGTTGGGTGATGTTTATTCTGTTATTTACATGTGGGTTTATGCCTTGCTTAACACAACACACCACCTGATACTCTTCCTATGTCTTCTTCATCTTATTTTTATTATTCTTTTTGCTTAACGTTCATATTTTATTTTATTTTTTATTTTATTTTTATTTTATTATATTTTTTACAGTAAAGGAAACAGCTCAAGGGCAAAAAAAAGGAAACAGTGATGAAAAAAAGCCCACTACTCACTGCTCCTATAAAAAGTGTTCAGAGGAGTGGCCGAAAGAGAGGTCAATTTCGGGAGGAGTAGGATGGGCTGTGAGTCTCTTCCACCCTTTACAATCGCATATTCTGTCCTCCCTGATCCTCGTCCTTCTCCTGTCTTCCTCCACACACTGTCTCCAGGTCTTCTTCAGTCTTCCAGCTGGTCTCCTCCCTCTCTCCCTCCCTCCCCCATGTTCACTCATAATTTCCCTAGTGGTTTTGTGTCATTTACATATTAATTTATCCATGAAATATTGTGATTAAGAATAGATATGTGCATTCCTGTGTGTAGTATGAGGCAACTGAAAGGGTTATGAGCTTTTACAGTACACAGTCTTAATATTTTTTTGATGCTCTCCTTGCAGAAGTTTAGATTTAAGATAACAGTGACACTCTTCCATCCATTACAATATTTATGAGTACTGTATTTTTGCTTAATCTTTTCACTTTTCACTCATTTATAATACTTTTACTTCATTATTGTAACGTGCAAACTTTTTTAACCCGGTAGCAGCGAGAGGCCAAATTTGTGGCTTTACTGTGTACCAGCGATGGGCCAAATTTTTGCCATGATACAAACCCCCCAAAATAGATGATGCATACACTGATCACAAATGCATTGATATATTTTAAGAAATGGTTTGCGTGAGTGATGATTTTTTCTCATTATTCTCGCTTAGAGGGGCCTTTAAGAAACATTATCCCTGCAGCTACCGGGTTAAACCTACTCTGCATGTCACTTTCTTTAGCACTTTCACTCATCGTCCTCGAACGTCGGCTCAGGACTAGCCCCTGTAGAAGCAGTTGTGAGGCATCTTGTCGGCGATGGAGGGCATTGTACAGTCTGAAAATCAAGTGAATATTTGGCTGTCAACACAGAGACTAAATTTATATCCCTCCTGAGCCTTCTGCTACTCTGTTTCTTGCCCTCACTGCTTGGCTCATTTGATTTTTTATTATTTTTCATTTTTGGAATTTTTGTCAGCCACTAAAGAAATTGTGTTTTTTGGATTATTGAAATTTCACCATCCCATCCAGAGCCTGGCACAAATCTTTGCTTCCTTAACCACCCTCCTACAGATTCTTGCCCTCTCCCCTCCTCTCACCTACAGTTTTCTCATGGGCTGATCTGTTTTGGCTGTGGTAGACAGTCACTGTTCTTCCCTTGAACCTATAAACATTGGTGTTCTGCTGCAGGGCTCTGTTTTATTTCCCACTCTCATTCTATTTTTCATTAATGATCAGTGGCTGGCTTCTTGCACTCTCCTTACTTCCTTTTGTATCTAATATTACTTCTACTAATATTTATAGTGTCATTATTTTATTTTTCTTACTTTTTGTCAGGTATGGAGAACATTGGTGCCATTGATTTCATCAAGGAGGGATGGAGGAGGGAGTGGAGTGGGGTGAGGGGATACGTGGAGGAGAAGCTGGTAGGGGAGGTCTCCATCACCCCCACTGCCTCAACCACCAATGACAAGGTGTGTAGTAGTGGTAATTACAATAATAAATGCTACATTTATTAATGTGTGGGTGTGGGTGGGTGGAGTGCATGTGTGCATGCATGTGTGTGTGTGTTTTTACCTGATAGTGATATGCAGGAAATGAGGTATGCCTGTGGGGTCACCTCTCTCTTCTAGGAGCAGCAGCCCAAACCTTTACACTCTTTACATGTGTTAGATTTGTCAAGCTGTGAACCATCTTTGGCTCCTGCTCTTTGTGTTCTCTCAGTCTTGGCTATATCAGAGTGACACAGTTGCACCCAGCAAACTCTGTTATACACCTGGGTGCATACCTGAACTCCAGACTGGATTATAAAGAACTGTCACAAAAGGAAAGATATACTACGTATATGAATATGTAATTAGATGTTTTTGTATAATTCTTGCCATAAATGAGTCATAAAATGCATAATGTTTATGTATATGAATGTGAGAGTCAGTCTCTCACTCCCATAGTCCAAGACTTGTAACCTGGTTGTGGTTTCCCTCCCTTCCTCCAGCTTTCTTCAGTTTGTTTTTAAGGTTTTCTGTATGTATCTAAGTATTCATTTCCCTTAGTCCAAGCTGCATCCTCAGGCAGTAATGCACAGAGGAAAACTGGCGAATTCAAGTGGTTCTCAGTTAAAGGAGCAAGCCCAAGATGCCAAATACCAAACTAAAGAATGATTATGTGAGAAAGGTGAAAGTGTCTATAAATCTTCCTACAAACCAGAGTAGTCACATGAGAGTCTGTATATAGATGTACCGTTAAATAGTTTTAATTTTGAAGCGTCTGTCTGGACATCCTCCACCAGGAAAGGATTAATGCATATAGGTTGTAGTGGTTACACTTTGGTGAGTTTTTTGTCAATTGCTAATGAATTCTTAGGAAGAATTGGCACCAGTGAATTCCATAACATTATTATTAAGGTACCTATGTGTTTTAAATTCTTAATTTTTGTCTACCTCACTATCAGAAAGAGGGAAGAGTAATGTCTGTATGAGGAACTAATCCCCAATCTTCTTCACCGCCAGGGAGAGGAGCGAGAGTTGAGCATCGACAGCGAGGGTTTTGAGGTTCGGCCCATGACCATACGCCCTCGACCTTCTGCAGTGACCATCTTTGCCCCGCCCTTGTCCCAGGCCGCAGCTTAGCCACCTCATCACCACGACCACCCATTCATCTGTTGGTATTCTGTAGTCAAGAGGAAGGGTGCATTAACTCTGCCTGACTGATTTCACACCTAATTGTCTTGCTCTGACTCCTGTTGTGTTTGAGGTTGTTTCTTTGTTGCAGTAAAGTGAGACCAAAACCCATAAGGAACAAAATGAGAGCCACAATCATAGAGAGGATATAGAGCAAAACCAGAGTGATGAAATTAGAGGGAAAAAACAAAGGTGAGAGTGAGAAGAGGAGAGAGTCTGTGATCATCAAGAGTGGGAGTGACTCATAGTCCATCCAACCCCTTAAGGGAAACTATGGACATTAAAAAAAAGTAATATCATATAATAAAAATAAAGGCAAAAAATAAGAAAAAAACCTATTTAGAGGAAAACAAAAGGAGGGTCACTTCCAGAGATATTTTAATAGCCCACTTTTAAAACATGAAAATCAAATTACTTATCTGGAAAAGTTAAGGAAGTTAGTTAAAAAAAAGCACATTATTTCCAGAGGTACTTGTTAACCTTAGGTAATATAAGTTGTATAAAGGCTAAATCATCAGTGGTGGGCAGATTGTTGCAGTATTACCAATGAACATGACAAAAGAGTGAAGGTACAGCTTAATGCTTTTAGTCAGATGGAGATTGGAGACTCAATATTTTTGCAAGCGCTTAGCATTGTTGGTGCCGTCTCTGCTACATGGTCTGTGCTATCAGTGAACTCTGTTGGGCGGGGAAAGGCAGTGTTTTCTTGGCTCTTTGACAGTGTAGGCTTTCCTGTGACTCAGTGGTGGTGGTGGTGGGGGTAGAAGGTGGCACAGCATACCTCACCAACTCTTCCACTTACGAATGCTGTTCCCTTTTTTATGTTTACTCCTCAACCTTATCTTCATTTTCTAGAGTTTTCCTGATTTTTTTGTTGATTTTTTTGTCTTTGATAACATTTGTACATTCATCTGTAAATAAATGTTTAAATAAACCAATAAAGTCTCAAACTCATTCATACTTATTTATTGTCTGCTGCCATGTGGAGGTTGACAGGTTACACACACACACTACAACCAGGGCCCGAGAGAGGGGGGGGCGGGGAGCTGGTATCTCAGCACCAGGGCCCGGCCTCATAGGGAGCCCGGCCGCCCGCGCATGTTGATATTTAGGGGCCCCGAATTACTTGCAGCACCAGGGCCCAATGGTAACTCAATCTGGCGCTGCACACACACACACACACACAAACATCTCTCTCTCTCTCTCTCTCTCTCTCTCTCTCTCTCTCTCTCTCTCTCTCTCTCTGTGTATTTACCTAGTTGCCTAGTTGTGACATGCGGGAAAAGAGGTATACGCTCGCGCTGTCCCGTCTCCATAGCCACTCTTATCCAAGTTTTCCTTAAAATCATGAATGTTTCTTGCACAAACCACCTCCTCCTTCAGTCTGTTCCATAGCTCACTGTGTGTGTGTGTGTGTGTGTGTGAGTTGTATTTCTCAGCCAGGCCATAGAGGCACACAAATGGTTAGTAATTCACATATAAAGCATTATATCATCATTTTACAGTACTACAGCTTCGTAAAGTGTCTTAATTATTACTTATTCATGTCAGAACATTTGACAATTTCCCAAAAGCGTGGATACGAAAAAAAAATCTTTGGACAATTTGACCTTGGATTGAGCGGTGTGCCATGCTGGATTTGGCTGGCAATGGTCGCCCCGAGGGGATGCGGAGGCTTGAGACAAAAAAATCCTCACTGTCGGTTATCTTTTGCGCTAAGGAAGTCCATCCCAAGGCTACCGGTTGTGAATACTTTCCGAACCCACGGGCAAGTTCGAATCCTATGCCCGAAACACCCGAATCTTGAGACCGAAGCTGTGATCGAAGCCCCACACTCTCTCCCTCTCTCTCTCTCTTTTTTCTTTTCTTTTTTTACAACAAAGGAGGCAGCTCAAGGGCACAAAAAAAAAGAAAACAACAATAAAAAAGCCCGCTACCCGCTGCTCCCCCCCAAAAAAATTAAAAGAGGTGGCCGAAAGAGAGGTCAATTTCGGGAGGAGAGGTGTCCTGATACCCTCTTCTTGAAAGAGTTCAAGTCGTAGGCAGGAGGAAATACAGATGAAGGAAGATTGTTCCAGAGTTTACCAGCGTGAGGGATGAAAGAGTGAAGATGCTGGTTAACTCTTGCATAAGGGGTTTGGACAGTGTAGGGATGAGCATGAGTAGAAAGTCGTGTGCAGCGGGGCCGCGGGAGGGGGGGAGGCATGCAGTTAGCAAGTTCAGAAGAGCAGTCAGCGTGGAAATATCGATAGAAGATAGAGAGGCAACATCGCGGCGGAATTTAAGAGGTAGAAGGCTATCAGTAGGAGGAGGAGAGCTGATGAGACGAAGAGCCTTAGACTCCACTCTTTAGTAATCATAGTTGCGTATTTTTTTAGTGTGGCAGTTTTCAGCTTTTCCTTTTCTGCTCGTGATATACTTGTAGACATCCTAAAGGGGCTATTACATTGGGCAAATTTTCCGTGGATCTTCAGTGAAACCACGATTTCCGCTGGCGTGGTTCTCATTTGTTTCTTGTTATTGCTGCTGATGATGATGGTGAGTAATACCGCCGTCCTTCAGTGAGATCTACCGTAGCTTTGGAAGATTATGGACACGTCAGAAAACCACGGAAATATGAGAACCACGCCAGCGGAAATCGTGGTTTGACTGAAGATCCACGGAAAATTTGCCCAGTGTAATAGCCCCTTAAGACAGCGGGGCGCAGACGACTTTGAGCACGTTTCCATTTCTAAATCAGTCCCCTCACGCCTCGACCCCGCTTCCTCCAACAGTTCTATTTCCTTTCCCTTCTTTGGTATCCTACCCGGTAATATATTATGCGAAGCTCCCACTTAAAACACCGGGAAATCATTATACAATACATTCGAACTCATATCCACGCCATAGTTTTAGTACACATCCACTGTAGAATCGGGTAATGGCCAGACATGTACTTGGAAAAGTCGCCGTTGGATATATACAAACCACTCTATGGAGGCGGGCCGGCCCACGGACACCCCCAAACATAGGCCTACATATTCTCAGGCCAGTGGCGGATCTAGAATTTTTTTTTTTTTTTTTTTTGGAGGGGGCACTAGGCACTCGGCTCGCAACTGAAATTTCTCGGTTAATAGAGATTTTGGGTTCTGTTCCTTGCAGAGTGAGAGTTAAAATGGGCTTTCTCTATTCACACCCCACCCCTGCGCCTCCGTAGCTGAGTGGTCTATATGACCGCCTACCACTCCTCGGGGCACCGGTTCGAGTCCGATTAGGTTCCTTCGGCGCACAGCCCACCCAGCTATTGCTCGATCCTGTTCATCCTTCCTTTCGGGTTGGTCGATAAACAGGTACCTGGGGAAACTTGGGGAAGGTAATTTGAGGGAATCCGGACGGCATAGGGCCAAGTGTGTGTGTGTGTGTGTGTGTAATTCACCACGGCCTGATCACGTGTTGGACTCGTAATCGCCAGCAGGTACCCTCCCGGCATGAGCAAGTGCTCCTCGGAACTGGATCATTTAAGAGGCAGTCTTTGTACATCAATATAGCGATCAGCCGCAGGTCTCTGAGCCTCTCTCCCCCTTGTCCAGTATACCCGCCGGGCTATATACTAGAACCATGATACTAGACAAGTCAGCAAGGCGAAACTCGCAGAGCGTGAACATGTAGTGTAGATACTTGTTCTAAGGGAGTGTTTTACCTTTTTTTTTTCTTTTTAACTTAAAAACATATGTTAACGCGAACTAGTAGATAAACATTCATATATGCATTTTGATAAAAATGATAATTATCATTATTATCAAAATGCATATATGAATGATAATAATGATAACACACACACACACACACACACACACACACATAATAATAATAATAATAATTTTTATTATTATTATTATTATTATTATTATTATTATTATTATTATTATTATTATTATTATTATTATTATTATTAATTCCGTTATTGAAAATTATATTTTTTCGGGGGGGGCACGTGACCAGGTGCTTCCCCCCCCCTCCTGGATCCGCTTCCGCTTCTCACATCCACTATCTCCAAAGACCGAAAAGGAGATTAGTCGGGTTCTCATGGGTGTGTTTTCACGTTCATGGCACAGGAGCATATTGTCAGAAAACTACCCGTGGATATGCTCGCGACTCTTACAAAAGCATTACACTTGAAAAAAAAAATTACTGGTGTGATGCGAGGTTTTAGTTGTGCCCAAAAATACGTCATCTGAGCTCCAACAAGTTCTTTTTGGGAGGGTATAGCCTATACTGGTGGGCGATCACTAGTCTAGCGCGTGACAAGACCATGACGAATGACACACACACACACACACACACGTGTATATCAAGATCATGTTTAACCGTCGGTAAATAAATATGAAAACACATTCTCTCGCCTTTGACAGCCATGGCCCCATCGGATGAGATATGAACCAACAGCTTTAATTCTTCTCGCTCCGACTCCTCCACTCCCTCACCCCGCCCCTTCCTTACATTATTTGGTTCCTTTGTGCCCATCATTATCAGTGTACTCATATATAATCCTTTAGTGTACTTATCATCACCATTATCTGTCCATCATCGTTGTTCTGTTTACCGTGGCTAGATGATAAGATATATTGAGAATAATAATTAGATAAACCAACGACCTGGATTGGCTCTAATTATTCGTATCGCAATGAAAGAAATAGGCTACGTCAGAATTGTTATTAGTGCCTCAGGATGACCCGCGTGAACGTATCTCTGAAGCATGGATTCGGAACTGGCTTGCGTTGACACTAACTATAATACCTAAAGAAGCGAGCTCCATCGAGAAAAAGGATACAGAATTTAGTCTGTAACCATGAAGCCAAGGTTCCTTAGATTCCCTCGATTGTCAGACCTCATGTCCCTCTTCATGTCACGCGGCGGCGGCTTAACGCTCTGATCAACTATAACTCCAGTGCATTATAGACTGATAAATACCTCACAGTTATTATATTCATGAACCGTATTCAAGAGAGCATTTATGAATAGTCTTCGCATTAATTCGAATTCACAGTGTTCCTTATTATTTGTATTCGCATTTTGTTGTCTCACGAACTCTGAAGTCTCCGTATTTCCATTCGAATGGTGATCTCTTGTATTCAGTCTCTTGTGTGAGGACGTGATTCGGACGTGACGGACGTGTTGGCAAAGGCCTGTGCTCCCCCTATTAGGAGGGAATAAATCTCCAACAACAAGAGAGACGGTGGGGAGTGCGAGGTGGAGTGGAAGTGAAATCCTTTGATAAAACTGATGGAACTAATCATTACCACACTGAAGAAAGAAAGAAACCACAGAAACTGCAGGGATTATATGCTGCTGGAAAAGTGTCATCCCTGTCTTGTGCCATGGAAAAGAACACTAGAAGATAATTGTAAGGAGATCGAATTAAGCAGTCCTGTACTACGAAGCTACACCCTTGGAAGAACATCAATGAGACATTAGCCCAACACGTATTCCACTGTCTGCATTCCGAGAGTTGATAATATGGAGCAGAACTGGGCGCCTTCATTTTTAATCCAATCTAAATAACTTGCCAAATCTGTCCAAATGTACAGAACCTTATTTGATCGTAGATTCAACCTGATTTAGTACGTCAAGAAATCCTAATTAAACCTGAAATAAGTACAGCCTCGCCTTTTCCCACCAAGTTAGATAACAGGACAACGGATAAAGGATGCCAAACGATAGGATAATTATCTCATTTTAGTTTCCACATGTCAGGCTACATGGAAGATTACTAAAGAGTCTGGCAAAGGAACTAAGGGAGTCTACCATGGCAACGTCTGGAAGGAAGTTGAAGGTGAGACTTAAGAAAACTGTGCTGGGTGATAACTGCCCTACGATAACAAAGAAAGACGTCATGTTTAGCTACTAACGATGCTTTGTGTTAATAGAAGCAGACATAAAAACCCAAGTCTAGGTCATCTCTGGCATTCAAGGCGTCATTTATTGGGCACTTACTCGTCCTTTCTGCCAATCTACGTCTCATGTTTGACAGTTAAAAGATCGTTATATTTGAAGGCGAGTCGTTTCTGATATTATTCTTGTATTTCCCCCTATGCGGATATTCCTATGTAGGGCTGCGTCTAATTTTATGGGTATTAGACGCCCAGGGTCATCATTTTCGGCCTTTGTCTTTGCCTGCCTTTCGGGTCACAGGGTCTGGACTCGGGTCACAGGGTCTGGATTCAGGTTATCGGGTCTGGATTCGGATCACCGGGTCTCAAGGGTCGCAGAGTCAAGTACTGGGGTGGTCAAGAGTGTGTTTCATGGTCTTAATTTGCGACTCCAATTGTCGTACTAGTTTGAGAGGTGTCTTTTTACAAATATTCAAAACTGTCTTGAGTAATGCCTCTTTGTCATTTTTTGTTATCCATACAGGCTTAATTCGTACCTATAGAGCTGCTGGAGTTAGTCTTTTTTCATGATAATTAACCGGAGTTGTAGGTTATACGTATACGTGAAGTCGGATTCATAGTCGTCTATAGATGTCTGTCAATGATGTAAAGTTTGCATATTATCATATATTCCATAGTCGCCTTGATTAGGTCTGTCATTCATAGCTCTGCATATATAAAATCCGTATTTTTAAATATCTCGCAGCATATGCACATATAATTAACACTTAATATATGGCTTTCATAGAGGTTGTGCAAGTTATAAATTCCCATGGTAGTTTTGCGAGCAGGTACGTGATAGTTTGACAAGGCCTTTGCACCATGAATTTGTACGTGATAGAAAACACTCATGGACCCGATTATAATCTTTTTCCTCCCTTTTCCTTTGTTGTATACCTGCAACAAACAATGAATCAATTAATCATTTTGGTCTTTGGGAACAGTCCAATGCGTCTTTGAATACAGGTCTTATAATTTATAGTCTCTTGGTTATTTGGCTTTTGTCAGTTAAATATATCCATCACCTCAGTTTCCATGTCAAATGTCGGGTACGTGTCAGTCAAAAGCCACCAGTCACTTATAAAAATGGCACTATAGGCTAGACAGTCGGCCACATATCCATATTCTTGTGGCACTCACGTATATACTCGTTATTATAAGCACTTATATATATAGGGCTACCTGTCATTAGTATGCCCTCTGTGACACGCGAATCAGTCACATTGGCACAAAAATCCGTTACATATTTAGCACTCAAGTCAGGCATTATAACTGTTAAAATCGGGCATACAAACAATTTTTATTACATATTTCTGTTTGGGTAAATGCGGTTCCTCCTCATCTTCCTCACCCCCCCTTGCCTAGCCCCTCCTCCCCCTCACTCCCCGGGACCCCACCCCCGCCACCTCTTCCTCCTCCTCTTCTTCCTGCTCCCGTTTCTCCTCTTTTTTCCTGCTCCGTGCTCCTCCTCCTCCTTTCTTCTTCCTAGCCGCTCCTCATTCTCCTCCTCCTCCTCCTCCTCCTCCTCCTACTACTACTACTACAATCACTACTGCTACTAGTACTTCTACCACTACTACTATTACTACCACTTCTACTTATATACTCAAGCAACACGGTAGAAATATATTAATCGTGTGGCAAATGAATATGGCGGATAAGCAGGCTGATAAATCCTCTTCTTTGGGTCCTTATGGCGGCGTGTAGTGGGTTGTCAATCATCCACCTTACAGGTTATGAACGCAACACTAACTGGTTATAAAAAGTAGAGGTCAAACTGGTCCTAAAAGTATATGTTAAGCGCGGTAAAGTATATAGTACGTGGTGGTGGTGGCTGTGATGGAGGCAGCGAACGTGATTTTCCTGTTAACATGACGCCCACACCTACAATAATTCTAATATCCCTTTAATGAGAGAGAGAGAGAGAGAGAGAGAGAGAGAGAGAGAGAGAGAGAGAGAGAGAGAGAGAGGGTGAGAGAGAGGGCATCAAGGTAGGGGGGATATCCATAGCGCACGTCAGGAATGATCACACATATTCACTTGATATTATATGGAAAAAGCAAGCTATTCACCATGAAACTGAGACTTGCACCACCATACAGCCCGCAAGTCAGCCAGCCATACAGACATATATACAGACAGACACAGACAGTCATAGATATCCTGATAATATGGTAGCAATGCGAGGAAACAACCTGGATAAATCAAGTAAATACAGACAGACTGGTATAAGACTTGTATACCAACCGGAAATGACAGACAGACAGACATAAGGTTCTCATACATGCGCAGGGCAGCAGGAAACAGCAGGAAACAACCACCAAATACCGAAGATAACGGCAAAAGTAAGAAGAGAACATCATATTCCATCTAAACTCTGACAGACATGCAACGCCAACCCGCCAGACAGACATACAGACAGACAGACAGACAGAAGGGCGTGCCGCCGGCTTCCCCCATCGACCCCGCCGGCTGATAAAACAATGGTTCCCTTTA
Organism: Eriocheir sinensis; assembly: GCF_024679095.1. Lineage (NCBI taxonomy): Eukaryota > Metazoa > Arthropoda > Malacostraca > Decapoda > Varunidae > Eriocheir > Eriocheir sinensis. The sequence goes on along the minus strand of NC_066562.1, from coordinate 3,310,906 downwards.
TTGTCTCCTTTCTGATGTAAGGCCGTCCATCAAACTCCCTCCGCCGCCCACCCTCCCCGGAACACCTTGGAATATGAATAAAACGACGCCATGATTGTCATTTGCCCAGACCTTCATATATCTGTAGGGAAACTCGCCATATTCCCGGCGGAAAAAAAATATTGGTGAATATTAATGAGGTAGGCCGAGAGAGAGAGAGAGGGAGGGAGAGAGAAAGAGAGGGAGGGAGAGAGGGAGAGAGAGAGAAAGAGAGAGAGAGAGAGGCCGCGTCTTTTTATGGAATCAATAACTAAGGGAATGGCGGACGACTCGCGCAAACTCTTCTAAAAACTCTTTCTTTTTCGCCATTCCTTCCCTTTGGCGCTTCATTTCCCGTGAAGAAAAAAATCACAGCTAAGTTTTCACGCAAATCACCCACACCCAAGTTATTTCAGAGGAAGGCGAGAGCGTGTTATGGAAAGTAATAGTCTTAAATCATTGGAACAAAACGCTCGCGAGGGGAAGGACTAGGAGCGGGTGAGAGCTATTTAATATTTCTCTCCTAATTAACTCCCTACAACCCATTTCCTGCCCATTCCCAGGTTTTCAGGTGTGGGAATTTCTTGTGCTGGCAGGAGGGGACTCGCCGACAAGCAGCAGCAGGTGGACAAGGTGGAAAAAGGGAAAAATGGGGTTGTGTTTTGGCGGGTTGAATGCGGCGTCTAGACGAGTGGGTTGCCCCCTGCCCCCCATCCCCCTGCCCCTTCCTCTTATTTTAGCCATTTTAACCCGCCACACGCCCTTATTTCCCCTATTTCTAGACTCATTATATGCTTTGGGTACCCAGGATTCCTTCGGTGTCATCTAATTAATGTATTTCTTCCGTTTTTACCTAATTTTCCCTATTCGTGTCAGGCTGCACCGCCCCATTTTTTTCGCTTCTATCATATTATCGCCCATTTTGCCGGTCTTCCTTCCTTTTATTCCGTGTTGCTTCCCCGTCCTTCGCGTGTCTGTGCCCTTCTCTTGTTTTCTTTTGCTCTCTTGTTCATCGCGGTCAAGTGGCAGACGTTGAATATTATGCTTTTATTTCCCTCGTATTAATTATAATCTTGGTTCGAAGGCTTGGTGGCGAAGTGCTGGCGTCTGTCACTCCGTATTTTTGCTGCCGTTTGCTTTTTCGTGTTTTTTTGGGTTTGTTTTTCGCGTTCTGGTTACTTAGTTTCTCTCCCTCAGTGCCTAGATATGTTTTTTAGTGTGTGAAGTGTTAGTGTTTTTTTTTTTTTTTTTTTTTTAATTGGTGTCTCATTGCTGTGGCAGTGTCTGACGGGCCCTGAATCTGCTTTCCTTAACAAAGTCTTTCAAATGCACTATTATTTTTTTTAACCTTTATTGTCTCACCTAGTCTTCCCTCTTCACACCTTTGCATGTTTAATAAGTATGACAAGCCATCTCTTCATTTTTTTTTCTGTGATATGACCTAACCTAACCTATTCAAACTTGAGATTCCCCAATTAGTCAATATAATAAGCTAACCTGACCCAACATGATTTCTCCTGATGCCTAACCTGACCTAACCTTGCAGACTAGCTTGATGTTATCTTTGATTTAGAAAAGTATGATAAGCTAACCTAACCCAACACAATTTTTCCCGATTCCTAACCTAACCTTGCAGACTCTTCCTTGATGTTATTTATTGTAGTCCGAACAGTTTTTATGCTAACCTGACCTAACAGTATTTCTCCTGATGCCTGACCTAACTTAACCGTGCCTACTCAAACGTGAGGTTATCTATGTGAGTGTGAACTATATTTTAAGTTAACCTGACCAGACTTTTCTGATGCCTGACCTAACCTAACCCTAACCTACTCAACCTTGATGTCATCTCCATGAGCCGGAACGCTAACCTAACCCTGCATAATTTCTTCTGATACCTGACTTAGCCTAACCTAACCTACTTAAATTGAACTTGATTTTAAGCTAACCTTACCTAACTATTTTTTTCTGATGCCTAACTTAACCTAATCACACCCTCTCAACTTGATATTACATAGTTTAATTTGAAGTATATTTTAAGTTAACCTGACCCAAGTATTTCTTCTGGTACTTAACCTAACCTAACCATATCTAATCTAATTAACTTACTTTGCTGTACAGCCATATTTGATCTAGCTTAATTACCCATTCAAGCATCACATAAACTTACACATAAACCTAATTATCTTTGATTCACGTATATATGCTTTTATTATATATTTTTTTGTATTATTACTTTATGGTTGTGTGCTGTGGGAGTCTGTAAATTTAAAATGAGGTACGGTAATATTATTTTTCATATAGCTTTAGGTTGCAATAGATATTTTCAAACATGATGATGTACAGAAGTTGAGGCAAATATAGTGGTTGGCCAGAGGTGGAGGAACCTTTGGGAGTGAACCATGCAAGCTGATTATAGTTAAGTTTGCAGTCAAAATACCACCCCTAACACATGTCATTAACTTGGACATGTGCACACACACACACACACTTTATTCTCCACTTTTTTTTAATGCACCACATGTTGCAATATGACTGAAGACAGTTTCTAACCAAGCTCCGGAGGTAATAATATACAGTTGTGAAAAAAAGTATCGAACACCCATGGGTCAGTTGAATAGAATTTGAGTGAAAGCTACGGACATGCTGTTCTGTTGGTTAGATGGGTACTAATGGCTGGAGTCTGCGCATTGGTACCCACCTAACCAACACAACACCATGTCAGTGGATTTCGCAGTGTCTCTTCAATCGGCCCATGGGTGTTCAGTACTTCTTTTGCCAACTGTATTTTTTTGGTGATGCTGGGTAATGCCACACCTGACAGTCTTGGTGCATGTGTGATTTAGTGGTGGTAAGGGAGTGTGTGACAACTTTGTGTAAATGTTGTAAGTTAGTGGTCATTGGATGGGATATTGGAGCCAAGAGTAAACAATAACGTTCATGTTGACATAAAAATTCCCTCACCCAGATTTGCTAAGTACCGGCTGGGGGTTATCTTTGCTTAGTTTCGTGGTTTTACTGCATGTTGGTGATGGCCTTGAAGTTGCTATGGAATGTGTGACTGGTCATGTTGCCAGCATAAATTACCTTAATAATGTTTACCTCATCCCATCTGTCGTGATTTTGAGACACTCCAGTTAAGTAACCTAACCTAAGGTAGGAAAATTAATCTGATGAATTAAAGGCACATCTAAATTCACCAGAAAAAGAGTTATATAGTTGTTAAAAATGGCAGGATTCTTCTTTGAATTAATTACTTCATGAAATGACACAGTAGGGTCAGGATAGCCTGAGATTTTTGTGAACACAAGGTTTTCTTATTTGAAGTAGTAACTCCTGCATCTCCTTGGTGAGGGGGTTAGCATGTCAAGCTGGGTTCGATTCTCAGCCTGGTCAGTTGGCACACAAATCACCCGGCTGTTCACCCAGCTGTTCATCCTCCCTTTTGGGCTGGTCAGTAAATGGGTATCTGGGAAAGGTAAACTGTGGTAACTCAGATGTCACAGTGACCTTGTGTCCCAGGGTAAGGGGTAATTTCCTACCAGGCGCTGTGATGGAGATGAGCACCAACACCATACACAGTTTTAGCCATATGTCTAACCTATGGACTGGGCTCTTTGCTTTTATAGGTTAAATTTCTAAATGAATTTTGTTCAATTTGGTGAATGGCTTCTGCTATTTGAGACTTGTTATCAATATTAGATAATTTTTGATAATGATTTTGTAGCTTTCAGTAATCACAACTTGAGCCATTTAATTTAATGTTGTTCAGAACCCTAGGCTTCAAGTCACTTTCTTTTTAGCAGGTCAGTATCTCACCAGTGGCACACAAACAGCTTTTCCAGTTTGGTGAAAGAGTAGCTTTCTCTTTTTACCTGTTGTGTACTGAAGAAAATAATTTATATGCTTAGTTTTGACATCTTAAGATTATTATTAGTGCTGTATGGATTTATTATTTTCCCTTTTTCTTTGCTATGTCTTGAGTATGATCAGAGAGATGTATAGCCGGTGATAAAATACTAGATAGACATTTTACTGACATAGCAAAAGTAGGAGAATTCCACTGTTAGTACAATCACCATCATGGTAATAGATCCCTTCAGCAATGGTGGTTTGAAAATTGCGGCTAAACTTAACTGATATAATTCATGGAAACACACACACACACACACACACACGCTTGTACTCTTGCTCCCAGAAAAAATTAGGAAAGAAAATCAACCGTGCAAATTTTTCCTCCTTGACAGCGAGACCACCGACCGCCGCCGCTGCCGCCGCCACAACAACACCAACACAGCACCACAAAGATGGAGGACTCGAGCGCGATGACGGCCAATGCGCAGGAGTTCTGCCTGCGCTGGAACAACTTCCACTCGAGTCTGGTGACGGCGCTGGACGGCTTCAAGAACGACCAGGACTTTGTGGACGTGACGCTGGCGTGCGAGGGACAGTTCCTCAAAGCCCACAAGATGCTCCTCTCGGCCTGCTCCGTGTTCTTTAGAGACCTGCTCAAGGTGGGCAGCAACAAGGGGAAATAGGGGAATGTTAATGGGAGGGAGCCAGACAGGAATGGGGGAAGAGGGTGGTTTGGTTTGGGTCTGTACGTAGAGTTAAGAAAAATACCTCCACTTTCCTCTTCCTCTCCCATCACATTAACCTGTTCGCTGTGATTGGCACGGATTTGACTTTCACTTGTAGCCTGGTAACATATACTCCGAGGTCTTTCTCTGCCTCTGTGGTTGATAGTGGAGTGTTTCCCATTTGGCATTGGTGTGCTGGATATCCGCTCCCAAGGTGCATGATAACATTTTTCTTCATTGAATTGTAGCAGCTACTTATTGGTCCACTCCTGTAGCTTGGTGATGTCTTCTTGTAGGAAATCCACAGTCAAGGGGTTAAAGGAACTAGCAAATTGGGGTGGGGGTGAAGAACCAATGAGAGACACTCCTTTCAATAACTTGATCATAATTATAGCATTCAGACTAATGAAAAGTGGTTTGAGGCTTAAGTTATATGGGGCAGTTCTTGTGGAACTTAGAACTTGTGGAGGCACTTCTGGCTTCATATTGGCATTCTGTCGTAAGCAAGCATGAAAAATGAACTTAAAATAGAACAGTAATTTATCTAAATACCAAGAGTTAGTCTTTCATTTTGTCTTGGTGTCTCAGGTGTTTGAGGGTGCAGAACAGGCAGCTTATATTGTCTGCAATCCTCCATTTCTATCTGATTTTTCTCATAATAATAAGTGCCTGCCAACTCATTATGATTCCTTAGCTCCAGTTATCACCTAAACCTGCCTTCTCCTCCTCCTCCTCCTCCTCCTCCTCCTCCTCCTCCTCCTCCTCCATTTCCTTTCCCTCATTTCCCCTCTCCTGCCCACCTACCCTGCCTCTTTGCCTCCTCCTCCTCCTCCATCTCCTTTCCCTCATCACAACTTCCCATATTTCCCATCTCTCCCCCTGACCTGCCTCCTCCTCCTCTTCCTCCTCTTCCTTCATTTTCTGTACCTCATCTCACCTTCCCTTATTTTCCCTTTCCTCCCAATAACTTAGTCTTTCCCATCACTTCATACTTGACTGCTTTCTCATTCAATCTTCTAACATCAGCACTCTCCTTCCACCACCCACTTACCACCCTCCTCTCCCCCACACATTCCTTCTAACACCTGCATTGATCTATCCCACCACCTGACACCATTTTATTTTCCTCCCAACATATTTCACCTTCACTAACTTTCCACTTCCCTGTACCTTCCCATGCTGTCCCATCATTGTCTATTTTATCCTTTCTCCTCTTGTTTTTCTTTCCTGTCTTTCCTCTCGGCATCCTCATCTGTCTTCTCATCTCTTCATGTTGCCCTTTATTTCCTTCCCTATTATGCCTCCTTTCTATTCCTATCTATCATTATCTCCCATTCCCACATATTTTCATTTGTCTACCCCACTATCTTATCTCTTACCCATCCTTAAGTTCATTACTATTCATCATTTTCCTATTTATGCACCCTTGCCCCACTGCACACTTGCCCCTTCCTCTCCTTGCTTCCCTTTCCCAAGAGCTCCCTTATTCCCCCCTCTATTTTTGCCTCCCAAATATATCTTATCACCCTATGACCACTCTATTTACCCTCCTCATCCTCCCTCCTCACCCCACTACCCATAATACCCATAGATGCTTACCCTCCCATAGCTACCCACCACCCTTCCACCTCCCCACTTACCTTCCCATACCTTCCCACCACCCTCCCCATTCTCCCCTGTCCAATCACCCCACCCCCCACTTACCCTCCCATAGCTGCCCATCACCCTCCACTCACCCTCCCTGTTCTCCACCCCCAGGCCAACCCGTGCCAGCACCCAATCGTCATCCTGCCTCCGGAGGTGCGTTTTGCCGACCTGGAGAAGCTGCTCCGGTTTATCTATCAGGGGGAGGTGAACGTCCACCAGGAGAACCTGGCACGCTTCCTGAAGACCGCTGAGATGCTCAAGATCAGGGGCTTGGCGGAGGACAGTGAGAAGGTGAGGTTGGGGGAAAAGAGGGGAGGGGAGAGAGACTAGTGTAGATTGAAGGGGGGGAGGGCTGTAATGCAGAATTTGAAAATGGGATCCATAGAAGTAGTAGTGGTAGTTGTAGTAGACACAGGAAATGAGAGTTCATGCTGCAGAACACAAAAGGGAATTGTCACAACCATGCTGATTGAATGTTAACAAAAATGTAAAAAGAAAGAAAATGGAGTTTGGATTTGCCATTTGAAGACTTTGGAGGGCATGCTGGCAATTACATTGTCTACATATCAATAGACAACTAACTGCTTAGAATGTCATTGTTATGTCCTTATTGAAACTTTGAATTTAGATTCAACAAGGACATAGGCAAAAATTGGTTTACCAGCAGAGTGGTAGATGAGTGAAACAGGCTTGGCAGTCATGTTGTGATTGTCAATATGATAGTCACATTAAAAAATAGATTAGATAAATTCATGGACAGTGATATTAGGTTGAGTTAGGTTCACAGGAGCTGCCTTGTACAGACGACCACTTGCAGACTCCTTTCGTTCTTATATTCTTAATGACACACTTGTTAATCAAAGCAAGCAAGAAAAATTATCCAGTCAAAATTTTTTAATGAAAAAGTAGACATTGAGGGAACCATAAAAAAACTCCTGTAACTTACCAGTTATACACAGACAAGACAGGAGGAGATTCCAAAACTGATCATCCAATTTAGTCTGTGAGGTGTTTGAGCCCCCCCCCCCCTTGAAACAGTCAGTCATTGGATGGAGGAGGTACAATAGAAGGAAGGCTTGCACCCCTTGACACTTTGCCGTCCTTCCTTCTCACAGCAGCGAGTTTTGAGGTCGTCATCGCCGCGTCCCCCGGAGTCCTGTGAGGCTGACTCAGTGAGCCCCAAGCGGCCAAGGCTCTCCATCGACGTGCACCAGCCCTGCCAAGAGCCCCGCACACCCAATGACGACAGCAGGCTATCAGGCGGAGACTCAGATTCAGAGATGATCCCAGTCAAGCAGGAAATGGTGGAGCTGAAAGAGTGTTCCGACTCCCAGTATGAAGGTGAGTGTGTGGGTGGATGGGTGCTGGATGATGGATGGATGGATAGATTGATATATGCATGGCCAGGTGGCAGGATAGATATGTGAACAGGGGGAACTTTGTGGACTTGTAGTTGGATTAATAGATTTTACCCAGTTTATTCTTTCATTCACAGGTTAATAGGTGGATAGTTGGAAGTAGTCTGTTAGCCATGTTGCCATTGTCATAGTAGCCACGATGTGCCTCTGTGGTGTTATGGTCAGCACTCCTAGCTGTGCATCTGCTGGCCTGGGTTCAATCCTGGCCAGGGCAGTTGGAACATAACCCACCCAGCTGTTCATCCTCCCTTAGAGGCTGATTGATTAATGGGTACTTGCATAAACATGAGAAAAGTGAACTGTAGTAACCCATCGGAGGCTGAAGGGTCAAAGAGATGGAAATAAGCACCAAAGTAATACACAACTTAGCATCTGCCACAAATTTTGAGTTTATAAAGTTAGCATGTTGGTGTTAAGCCTTGGGTCATCTTTCAATGCTTAGGAATGTGGAATAGTGGATGGACAGACTGATGAATTGAGCTACCTAATAGTCACCTTTCCATTGGTTTGTTATTTGACAATGGGGTTTTCACAGATAAATGGTAAGTGTGTGCTTGTATATAGTTTTAAACGATATTTTATGTGATGGTTCCTTTCAGCCTCATTTTCTCTAAACAAAAACATGAATGTCTTGTCCTGAAGGTAAAGGTAGTGCCAAGGTCATTGCCCTGACCTCTGTATTCGGTCCATGGTGTATGCATGAAATGGGTAAAGGCGCATCAGTTTGGAACATTCAGCCTTGGAGTAAGGATTGACAGGACTCGGTGCTCATTCCTCAGACCCACTGAACTATTGTTGGGCTGTGGCACATTAGGGGCTGTTGTACTTCAGTGTCAGCATCCTTGATCATGGGGGAATGGGAAGTTAGGCTGTGAGGGGAGAGATTATTATTATTATATTCATTATTAGAAAGCACTGCCTAGTGGAATGGGCTACACACCCATTAACTCACCATTGAAGAATTGTAACCTTAGTCATTGACATAGGCTTTGTATTGTTACTCCTTTGATTTCATGGCCACAGGCAGAACACATTTGATCACCACAGCTACAGTTTAGTTTTGGCTTTGGATCTGAGTGCACACACAGTCCATTTTAAGGGGTCAGCTGCTGTCCATTGACTCCTGTTTTTAAATATGTTTCCAGGTAATTTTAAAGTTTTATTTGATATTTTGTGTAGCATCTAAACCTTCAAAATTAGAGGTACAGAGTATGTGGCAGGTACTGAGTTTTTTACAACTTGCGTCTTTCCATATAGCTACTACACAAAGAAACATTCAAAGGTGAAGGGTACACAAGCAAATGCAAATTGTTGATGATGGATCTTAAAAGCATCACAGGCAAGTAAGCATAATGGGACACACTGCCATGGATGCAAATGGCCCTGACACTTGCTATATGACACTGTTGTTATTCAAGGACAATGTAAAGTGAAACAAGATGTTTTTTTCTAAGTGTCTACTGGTGTTCTTTCATATTTATGAAGCACTAAGATTTATGATGTCTCCAACATAGAACTTTTATGTGCAAGTTAAACCTTGAACATGTTTGGTTATATCAACAGTAAGTATATCCTAATAAATGCAGGCATTACTGTTTGTGTTTGGATATTGGATTTGTAGTTAATGGAAACTGCTTCATATGTGTATGGTAGGTACAGATATGTTTGTGTTTGTCATTTAAGAGTGTATGGTCAGATTTAGGTACACTACCATATACATGCTGAGGTAACGGCTTTGGGATACACTAAGTTGTATGGTGTGGGGCCTTGGTGTTTGGGTCTTCTTGAGCCTGTGGGGATTAGAAGCGCATATCCTCAGACTGGGCTGACTGATGTGTTAATTTTCTCAGTGTAACTGACTGCAGACTTTGCAGGGGTTACCAAGAACTCAAGCAGGACAGGAGTTTAACAATATTCAAAGAGGAAGTGGCAGGCACAGTAAATTTGTTTTAATTTTTTTTTTTATTGGGTGACCAGCTACATTTATTGTAACTACATGATTGCTGCCTTAGTGTGGGGCTCTGTTTTGTGAAGGAGTCATGAAATGCACTGTATATATTCATTGATAAGAGGGGAGAGGCAACCTGTGGTGTAGATGGCTTTTATCTAGCACAGAACTGCTGTTACTAGTTTTACTCCCCTCCAAAGACTGTTGTTGCTGCTAAGCTTAGTGGCACTGGGTTTGGAACCGTTCAAGACATAGATTGTTGATCATAATCAAGTGGTTCTGCATGTTTGGTGCAGTATGATGAAAGGTTGGAAGCCTTGTGGCACCAGTTGTTACAGTGATGATTAGATCCCACCCAGATTGTCACACCAGGCAGAGTCAAGGTTCAAATGTAGAAATATATTAATTATCCGTCTCATGAAAATGCAAGGATTAGCATAGGGAGTTTATGTGTAGGTAGCAGTATATTTTTTATTATTTTGCACGAGTGATTTATATATCTGGGAATGATAATATTAAAGGAGAGAAGTCCACTTAGGAAGCATTAAAGGGGAACCATCACATGGTGGGTCTTGCATCATTCATCCAGCCGTCCTTACCTATGCTGTCCTCTGCTGCTTGAGTATACCATGAAAAGAAGATTTAGGTTGTGCTTTTAGCCTGAGCCTCCCCTGTGACACCTGCCAGTGGTGGTGTCGGGGTTTAGGGGACATGGGTTCTTGGTGTGGGCGAGTTCTTGACATGGGTTCTGGTTGTGACTCACTAGTTCATAAATCAGACATGTGAGTGGGAGATGCTGCACTCTTGTGATTAGAGTGAAGTTGATGTTCTTACTTGTTAGGCCCAGCAGAGAACCTTTGCAACAGAAACTCAGAAGTGTTCCATTGGCAGTAAGAACACCAAATATAAACTGTACCATTCCCACCCCAGCGTCCTCCTCTCTCACTTCATATTTTGCTGCCACGGAACACAAAACCCAACTGTATCTTCCTCATTGGTTTATTTCCTTCCATTACACAAATCACAGCCAAAAGGTATATTTCCTATTTCTTTCACTTTCCCTTCTGTTACTAGATGCAATCCCTCGTGCCTGCAACTTTCACTACTTGAAGCTTATTAACACATACCAAACCTAGCACTTCTTTCTTCCTGCCCACATCTTAAGTGACTCAATGCTTACGACACATACCTATTGTGGTAATCTCTTCCTTCTTCCATGCTGTGGCTTCTCCTTTCTGACCTAACTCGATACCTCTTGTCTACATTACATTTACTCAAAACACGCAGCATAACATACACCTTACCCAGCAGTTGTTTCTCTTATGTTACCTCCCTTCTGACCTAACAATACCTCTTATCTACAACCCCAGATAAAACATACAAGAGATCATATACCCTACCCAGCATTTCTTTCCTAATGCCTCGTATCACCTTCTTCTGTCTTCTTTCTTACCTAATTCAATACCTTTTATCTACTCAAAACATGCAGCACAGTGTATACCCTACCCAGCAGTTCTTTCCTATTGCCTCATATTACCTCCTTCCTCTGTCTTCTTTCTTACCTAATTCAATACCTTTTATCTACTCAAAACATGCAGCACAGTGTATACCTTACCCAGCAGTTCTTTCCTATTGCCTCATATTACCTCCTTCCTCTGTCTTCTTACCTAATTCAATACCTTCTATCTATTCAAAACATGCTACTCAGTATATACCCTACCCAGCAGTCCTTTCCCATGCCTCTTACCTAAAGCCTTCCCTTACCCGGCATTCCTCCTCCCTTTGCCCTGCAGGAGGTGACAGCGAAGCCTTCGTGCCAGAGGCCTACTTGAGGGAAGGCGGGTCAGCCTCCTCCTCACAACAGCAGCAGCAACAGGCACCCCCCAATGCCCCTCCCCCCCCAGGGCCGCTATTACCATCCTACGTTCCACCGCCTCAGGTCAAGACACAAGATGGTGAGTAGACGACCTCTTGTGTATTTATTTACTAGATGTTTACGTATAAATATTCCTGCTTTGTTATTTCCCTTGTCTTTTACTTATTCCTTTCTTCTTTGTACTCTTATCCCCTTCTCATATGCGTTTCACTCTGTCCTTGTGCCCCTTCTCCTCTCTATTACATTCTGTTGGTTTATCATTGTCTTTTTTGTCTGTGTACTAAGTTGTTTTTTACCTTCTCTTTAGTTTTGCTAGTGAAGTATGTTTTCCTTTATCTCCTTGTTAGCTATCTCTCTCTCTCTCTCTCTCTCTCTCTCTCTCTCTCTCTCTCTCTCTCTCTCTCTCTCTCTCTCTCTCTCTCTCTCTCTCTCTCTCTCTCTCTCTCTCTCTCTCTGCTTGTCGGTAGTGGCTTTTGTCTATTGTTCATCACTGCTGCCAAATTATTGTCCAGAGCATTCTTGGTGGATGAGCAAGGTTGTCTGATTCCATTGTAATGCCTTTTATTAATTAATTCAGTCCAAAGCACATTTACACTATTCCAACAAGTTATTCAGTGAAAAACAAATTGCTAGTGCTTTTCAGTGAGTAAATGCCAAGAAAATTAGTAGATTTGAATCTTTTACTTAGTGGGAAAAGCATTGAAACTTTGCTAGCCATGAAATCAAAGTCACATTTATTCCTTAAAAGGCTTAAGAATCCTGGCTTAGGACTCATCACATTGAAAATATCTGTTTAAAGGCATTCAGATTCATCCTACTATGCCAGTCATACATATCCTTGCTCTTCCAGAATTGAAACCATTCTGCATGCCATTCTGCTCATCAACATATATATGGTGTTAATTTTAAGAACTTCTGGGACAGGGTATATGTGTAGGGTCTTTGAAGATGTACACATTCAGACTTTTTGTGTAGAGGCTTCCAATACTGATAATATTGGAAGAGGGATTGTTGTGTGTCTCACTGCCTCCCACATACCTGAATTTGGGAGGGATGGAGGTAAGTTTGAGGGAAGAAGAGGAGGAAGGAAAAGGAAGAAGAGCTGCAGAAGCTTCTGCTGTAAGGGGAAGAAGGAAGAAAAAATCCACTTGATGTTTTACCAAGCAAGTGAGGAGCAGCAGCATCCTCAAGGAGCCCATGTATATAGACATAAGTTACTCCTAAGTAGCACCTGCCTGCCTTGTAGCCCACCTGAGGAAGCACAGGTGGGAAGGTGCTGTAGTGTGGCACAGTAGCGCGTAGCAGACTGTAGTGTTGCCTGTGCGTACGTGTGTGTCTGTTTATAGGTGTGGGTGTGAGCGTGCGAGTACGTGCGTGATTGTATGCTTGTGTGTACCTATGAGCGAGTGTGTGCGCCTGTAGTCCTCACTAACCCTGCACCCCTGTCTTGTGGTCATTGTATCTCCTGCTTGTGTTAAGGAGTTGTGAGTCAGTGTATACTTTAAGAGAACCTATAGTAAGTGCATGGTCTGCCTCACACACCACCAACCCTCCGATGACCATGTTTGTAGAATGTTTGTGACATAACAGCCTGAACCAGTGAAAAACAAACAGCGGACAGTACAGTCCTTGCCATTAACCTACCAACGGCGGGAGTGTCTTGAGGGATACTCTCTGCCAGCGTTAACTCTTGTCTCAGAGAGGGAGAGCTTCGTCTTGTCTTAGAGAGTGACAAAGCCAAGGCGGACTGTTCCCGGAAAGAGAGCTCAGTCAGGGCGTCACTGAAAGTTGTTGTTTATGGCGCAAGCATTCTTCCAACAAGTGTTCTTGCATCATTCCCTGTGGTTCCGTTTGTGGCCGCGGAGGGGGCCGCCCCCCCCAGCAGTCCCCCCCGCGGCTGCGCGCGCTGATGCCGCTGTGTGTCTCTTCCCCAGGGCTCTGTCGCACCCCCCCGCACCCCGTGGGCGGACTCATCAGACGCTTTTTGGAAGAATGCTTGCAGCTCACTGAGCCGGCGCCGCTGCTGTCCTGCTATACGGGGCTGGAGTCCACACCACACTTCCAGCTGCTCCGCTCCGTAGCAAAGGAGTGGAGCTACTGCCGCAACGCCACGCAGAATTACACCACCATGGGCGGCTCCAGCAAGCGGCAGCGGGCCACCTCGCGCCTCATCGAGACCTTCGAGAGCATAGACGCACTGAGGACCCAGCTGGCACAGTATATGCACCAGGTGATTTTGCTGGAGATGGCACAGCCCGGCACCATCGCCAAGGTGTGCCGCGCAGAGGCTCAGCTGCAGCAGCAACACCCTCCAAGCAGCCAGCAGCAGGCAGCCAACCAGCAGGGAGAGGGGGGTCAGGAGGGTGGTGGTGGTGGAGGGGGCAGTAATAGCACAGGGGAGCCTGGGCTGCTTGACATGGCTGAGTTGGCCGGCATCACCCCTGAGCAGGGCAGCAACTTCAACAAGGCGACGGAGGTGATGAAGCAGCTGCGTAAGCTGTACTTTGACCAGTCACGCCGCCTGGCTGTGCGCATCAGCCAACTCAAGAAGGGCCGGCAGCAGTCCCAAGAGCGCATGCAGCGGCAGCAGCAAATGCAGCAAAACTACCTCCAACAGACCATACAGCAGCTGCAGCAGCAGCAGCAGCAGCAGCAGCAACAGCAACCACAACAGCATCACCAACAACAGCAACAGCACTCTCAGCAACAGCACTCTCAGCAACAGCAGCAGCAGCAGCAGCAGCAGCAGCAGCATGCTCAGCAGATGGCCCCACACCAGATGTCCCAGGACGGTGCTGCCCAGCTGCTGCAGAGTCAACTGTCGCTCCATCACCTGCATCAACCTTGGTCGGACTAGTGGTGGGAATAAGGCTGCATTCTCAGTCTCAGTGCCCGCCGCCGCCGCCGCCGCCATACCAGGGCTGAGACGACAGCACACCGTCACCCTGTGCAGCCTTCACACCACCATTACATCACCACCACCACCACCACCACAACCAGGGTCACATTAACACCCTCCACCACCCACCCAACCCCCACCACTGCCCCTTCGATGGGTAGACAACAGTGGATATGCAACATGAAGCACCCACAGCTGCGGCCCTGTGTCGTGTCACCCCAATGATCTATGCATTGTACAGGAAATATTGAGAAAATATCGCAGGGATGAAGACAGGGAAAGCTTGCATGCAATGTCCAGCCTCAGGACCAAGAGGAAACGACAAATTATTGGAAGTAAAACGACGAGGGGAATGCGTATGGCGGCGCGCATAAACGTAAACAAATGCAGGGGCAAATGCGCAAGGATGCAGTGTTCCAGTTAGTTATACTTGTGGGTGGGGTTAGGCAGTGGGAAGGGGACTTTTTTGGGTGGAGAGAGGGGGGAGTTTGGGTGAAAACATGTCCTTTTGTTATGAAAAATGTTTTTCTATGGCGCACAAACTCAGGAAGCAACAGGGCATATTTATTCCAGTTCTGGGAATTAGTTTAAGCTGTAACGTCAAATCTTTGTAGAACGGGTCTCTTATCTCTCCAGCTCTCTCTTGCTTTTTCTATGACTGTGCTGTTTCTAGTGCTTTTTCACACATATTCACTTGCTCACTCACACACTCATGCCTCGTAAGAGAAAGGCTTGGTTGGTTCATGGTGTTTTGTGTTGTGCATCTAAATGGAACACTGTATTCTTCTCGCTGTGTGTTGTTGTTGTCATATGGGTGACTTGACTCTTCAGGTATTAATGCTAATCAAAGTCTCGTGCAA
Source organism: Eriocheir sinensis (assembly GCF_024679095.1). Taxonomy (NCBI): domain Eukaryota; kingdom Metazoa; phylum Arthropoda; class Malacostraca; order Decapoda; family Varunidae; genus Eriocheir; species Eriocheir sinensis. The sequence goes on along the minus strand of NC_066562.1, from coordinate 3,295,663 downwards.
GAATGGAAAAAATGAACACGAGGGGAGAGAGAGATAAAGCAAACCAGAAAAATGCAAATATATATGTACACATGTAGCGAGAACAGAAAATCTTGGAGTAAATCTCTCGGCAGAAACAAAGAAAAGAGGAAACAGTTGAAAGATTTTTGAAACTTGCTGAAGTGCCCCGAGTGAGGGACATAATGATGATGGCGTGTTTTACCTCCACGTGTGAGAGAGAAAAATGCGCTTTTCTCTCTCTACCTCCACCCTACCTCCTCCCCAACCCTCCAGACCTCTCCCTCCCTCCCTTTCTCTTCCAGTATATTGAAACGGTATGTCGTGGGGACGTGTCTTTGCCTCTCCCCGCACTGACGATACGTGAGAACGATCACACAAACTTTATACCTCAAGACTCTACCTGTAAAGATTAAACAAAACAAAAGCAAGACATTATTATAAAAAGCCGACAAAAAAAAGAATCTATTTTATTTACTAGCATTATATACGAGGTGCTCTGAGCCCCAGTGTCTTTAGTGATGATGTAGACTTTGGCTAGGCTTCTATCATTACTGTTATTATTATTATTATTATTATTATTATTATTATTATTATTATTGCTACTACCATTATTATCATTACTCATCACCAGTGTCATTATTAATACTGTGGCTTCGTGAGTGAAGGTTTCCGTTCGTGCGTTCGTCATTTTTGCCAAATTACCCATATATACATCCATACATATAGTCAGTCAGTCAGCCATGTGCATGGAGGACAGACGGACAGACAGACCGGTTATTAGTTCAGTCTCTGCGGTAGCAAAGACCACAACAAACAAGCGACGGCTGAACGTTTGCTTGCCGCGCACACCTCGGGCCGCGTCTCGCCTCGGCCGTGCAGGGTGTACATTAATGCATGTATGCATAAACAAATGTATGTACGCGCGCACGCCCAGCCCCTGCCCTGCCCTGCCCAGAGAGGGTGGCGGCAGGACCTGGGCGGGCGAGTGGGCTTCAGGTAATTCCAGTTCAGGTTTTATCATTAAACTTACGGGTTTTGAACGGGACTCAAACAGGGAGGAGGCTTCGTGCGGCCTGTTTTCTGTGGCCCATAGCAGCAGCAGCAGCAGCAGCAGCATTGTGAGGGGGGGGGGGGGGGTGGCAAGGGTCATTCTGTCACGCTCTCCCCCCACCAGACCTCTTGTCACAAAACTGCAATGAAGATAGCTATATAAATACAGATATATATACGTACTACATGTGTATTATCGTTATTTTATGGTGCATTGGGTGACATTCTCTCTCTCTCTCTCTCTCTCTCTCTCTCTCTCTCTCTCTCTCTCTCTCTCACACACACACTCACACCTCTCCTCCTATTGTGACACCCATTGCTGCCCACGTTACGTTTCACCGCTTCACTCCGATGTAACATAAAGAACAGACGTCCTCCCCTGAATATTTTCCTCATCGTTAGTTTTACTTTGATTTCCACTGCTTTTGTTTTTTCTTTTCTGTTGCGTTTGTGTGCTTGTTTTTATTTCGAGAGGCTGCGACCTTGGAAGCCGAGAGTCGACAGGTGACCGACCAATGGTTGTGCGACACGCTAAGTACAAGTAAACAAAAAAATAAATAAGTGAAAATACGTATACATATATAAATAAACAAAAATAAGTACATACATACGTTCATATACGCACATGAGAGATGTCTGCTGTTTAGGGTGTGTGCACGCACTTGCTCTGTGCACCAGGTTTTGGGAGTGTGTGTGTGTGTGTGTGTGTGTGTGTGTGTGTGTGTGTGTGCGTGTATGTGTGTGTGTGTTCATGTGTTAAGGAGAAATTGAGAGAGAGACGACAAATTACTGCTTCTTAAATCTGTGTTTGTGTGTTTTAGTGTGTGTGTGTGTGTGTGTGTGTGTGTGTTGCAGGCTTTTTGATGTGTTAGGCAGCATGGCATTCCCAATCACAACCATACCGTGGAAGAGTGCCCTGTGCTTGATGCTAACAGACTAAGGAGAGATGGCTTGACGTTTCTCTCTCTCTCTCTCTCTCTCTCTCTCTCTCTCCCCCCCCCCCCACCCACCCCCGCTCTCGCTGGCACTCTCCCCCTGCCCCCGCTATACATACTTTATTGTAGCCCATCTCCCTTAGGTGTTACCTCAAACACATATGCATCCACTCAAGCCATGCAGTGCACATCTACACACACACTCACACACACACACACATATACACACACGCAGACGCACACACACACACTCCCTCAGTGGTGTATAGCCTGTTCGACAAGACATGGACCCTCACTGCGACACATACATATCCAGGGCTCCACACTAAACGGGTACTTCTCTAAATACAAGGTTCACTCTAACAGGGTCCAGCAGGGTGCCTAGCGGGCCACCCATGTCGTCGTGGCACAGGGACGCTGAATTCTGTCTCCGTTGTTCTGTTTTCTTTGAGCCTCGTGGCCACAGCAGCAGCAGCAGCGTTTTGGGCTCTTTAGAAGAGCTGACCCACATTTGATTTATATTCTCCCCCTCTTTCTCTTGTCTCGTTTTTAGAATAAATTATAATTACTCTGGTCTCTTGAGCCAATTTCTTGGGTGCATCTACCTCATGTGGTCTCCTCTGTGGCTTTGTGTGACCCCTTCCACGCTGTGTTAAGGTCCTCCACATAATCAAAGTCAGGGATTGAACTTAGAGTGTCTGCTGATCAAATTCTGTGATATGTTCAATGTCTTCTCAGGATCACAGTAGATAATGGCAATCTTCCCGCGTCAATCCGGCTGGGTTTCCGAAGAGACACTTTGTACCTCGGATCGGTGCCGGGCCACTGGAGGGCCGGCACCGACCCGAGGGTGTCTGCCTGGCCGCTGGCATCAGGGCCGGGCAGGCGCTGGCCTCGGGGAACCACCGTCGGCACCCCGAGGCAGTGCCGCCGCAGTCATCCCGGGAGTAGCCAGGCACGGTGGGAGGCGTCCGTCAAACCCAATGTGAATATTATCCTGCAGGTTTTAAACATTCAGGGTCACGTATTGTTATATACAGCAACTATTCTGTCAGGGGTTCTTGCAATATTCAGGTGAAGATACCATAGTTTTTGTAATTTTTGCCATGACATGCGTGCGTGGGGCCCACCTGCACCCACCCGAGGCCAGGAGGGCTGCTTCGGATCACTGCTGTGGCCCATGCTTGTTGTGGCTCACGACTGTGGCCCATGTCAATTATGGCTCATAGCTGTGACCCACATGTGCTGTAGCTTACAATTGTGGTCCACATTTGCTATGGTTTACCTGGCGACCAGGCTTACCATGGTGCAAACAGCTGCAGTGGCCCCTGGCCATGGCCCTTAATGTTGGCTGCGGTCCACACCTGCCCAGCCCACGCTGTGGCCCCCACGCTCGCCAGGACAGTTGCTCGTTGAGCCGGCAGTTGTGAACTGCTCAGGTGATACATTACTTGGTAATTCATAGCCATGCAAATGTTTTGCTGTTTAGATCATGTTGTGATGTTTCTTGGTAAGAGCACATGTTATTAGGTTCTAAGTTTTGTATTTGGGTTCGGCGGAGGCGCTGCGCTTCCCTTGTCCAACATTCCACGTGTTTGTGGCGGCACTGCCGCCCCCACGACGGGGAGTGCATGTGGCTGGACCTTTTTATAGTATTTTGTATTTGATTTTGTTAATTCTATATGAATATAGTTTTTGAGTTACTATCAGTGATAGTGTATATTTTTTAAAGTGCAAAATTTTAAATGATTTTCTTGTTGTGCTGCAGGGTGGGTGGTGGAGGAGGAGGCCGGCGCACTAAGTTGTAACAAAACAGTAACAGTCAGTCACAATGTCAGTACACAAGACAGACAGACACACAATTGCCCAAGGGCCTGACAAGCCCGCCCCAGTGAATTGTTTGGCGCCGTGGCCCAGGGCAGCCATGGCTTTCCCCCCATCCGGCCTCCACCCTCCACCCCCAGTCCTTTAAAGTTTCCAAGTAAATATATCTTAGTGTCTAACGATAAACAGTATATGGGTTTGCTGCGTACAAAACAAATAGCGTTGCCTATTTGGTGTAATACGATTTTTAACAAGACCCGTTATCACCATAGAGGATTAGGGTTCCGATAGCTTCATTATGTCCGTTGTCAGTCTCTAGTCCTCATCTCTCCATTTTAAGCGTTTGTAACCCCTGTATCTCCATATATGTACTGACATTTAATGCAAGGTTAGCAGGGCTGGCCGCCCCTCGCTGGTGGCAGGACTGTGGCTCCGTGGCCTGCCCGCCTGCTTGTCCCCCTCAGCTTTAAACACTCCTTCACTCTCCTCTCACATAACCTATTGCTCAATGGCACTCAGATGACCTTCAGGTGTCAGGGTACGAAGGTCAGGTCACACTGTGTGTGGCTTGGCCTTCCCTGGCTGCAGCCAAACCAAGGCAGACCAGTGTTGGACTTGGTTGTGGGTGAAATACTTAAGTGACAATATAGTGTGGAACTAGAAGATAGACAAGTGACAGTAAACCAGTATGGCAGTCTAGTGTTTACTACTGACCAGTATTGAATTATGCAGGAGACAAACTACAGTGACACATTGACCCAAAAGGCAGACTGGCAGACATGATTAACCCAGGTGATGCATGCAGGCCTGGGTGACGGGTAGACAGTGCTGGACCAAGCCATGGGTGAGTCAGGTGGCCACTCACTCTTTGCAGACATGAGTGGCAGATTGACCAGTATTTGCAGGTGACTGATGTAGGCTCTGAAATGTTTAGGCATTTAATGTTTTAAAGCACCAAAGAGGCATTGTACTTCCCTCAAAACTTATTTATTTTATTTATTTATTTATATTATTATTATATATTTTCTTAAGAGACAGGCTAAGGGTTAAATGTAAAAAAAGACCCAGTAGTCTCACAGTTAACTGAGGTTCAGCATGCTACTCTTGAGTAACAGTGAACACTGCCTGCACTATAAGCTTTGTTCAAAATTATTTCCCCCATTATCCTGTGTTTTGTGTTGAAGTAGAGGATGTGTTTGTGGTGAAATATATGACCTTCCTTAGTCCATACTGTGAAGTGTGTGAGTGGGGGCACATTTTACATCAGTTATACATTATAGGAAGGCATGTGGATGCATATTTCTGTTTGCCAAACTATTGATGCAAAATGCTCAAAAGGGCTTTCCAAGTAATGGATGCATTTGCCAGAACTTCTACTTGACCTTCAAGGACTTAAGAAATATTTATATACTTCTTGAAAAGGCTGGCATACCTTGCAAAAATTTATCTCTGCTTTCACATTCTTCTGAACATGTTTTTTGCAAGACAACAAACTTCTGCCTTGATTTTCTCACTACCTGCCATTGTATGGTGCAACAAGCGAGGTTGTTTAAAGTTCAATGTAACGGCCATCATCTACAGGTGTTGATTTGCATTCTAAGTGAAGTTTTTCAGTTACATTACAACATGAGTTAACCTAGCAGTCACTGAGCTGCCAGGCTTTCTCTGGAATACTTAAGTTAAATATCCAACACCTCAGGGCAGAAGTTGACACAACAACAGTATTAGATAACTGACCAGCACTATGACACATCACTTAGAAACAGGTTGACTGAGACTTAATGACTCCAGGAATATCAATGCTTCATCCCACAGTATTAAAACACAACCATTGCATACCAAAGTTTATGCACATGACAGTGATTGCATGCTACCTCCTGACTTTTTAGAGAGTAGCTATGTGAAAATACATTACCTCCATGACAAAAAATAGTGCCAGTGCAATTAGAAAGTTAAGGGCCACATAGGTCATAAGCAGTGCCAGTGTGGAAGGTAGGGACATTCATGACAGACAGTGCCAACAGAAAAAATGGTGACCTCTTGGACAGTGCCAGTTTATGTAATGTTGGTAACCTCAAAGACATAAAGAGATTGTTAGTGTGTGAAGAGTTGGTGACCTCAGACAGAAAAAGAACCTCAGTATGAAGCCTGTCAATAGCCATTCCAACACACACACACACACACACACACACACACCTCAATTACTGTTAGGTATGGTGCCAGTACTGGTGTAGAGGCTTCTGTATGGGCTTAGGATGACTGAAAGGGACTTGCAATACATGACTTATCACAGGCCAGTATACTGCTACCAGAGATGGGTCTACTTAGGAATGGTGGGAACCTTTGTAGCTGACTGAGGAAGGGCCCCATTATCTCTCTCCCTCTCTCTCGCTCTCTCTCACATCTTTTGTCTTTTCTCTCATTGTATTTGTCTTTCTATTGATCCTTTCCCTCCCTCTGTCTGTCTGTCTGTCTCTCTCTCGCTCTAATAACCACCTGCCTTCCCTCCCTCTCCCTCCTTCCTCTCCTCTCCCTCCTTCCTCTCCTCTCCTCTCTCATCCATCCCCTTGTCTTCCTCTCCCCAAAACCTCTCTTACACAAAGCAGAAACAGACCTGCCTACCTCACCACACACCATCACAGTGCACCACACCATGCTACACCACAGCACATCACCTCATGCCACTCAACACCACACCACATAACACATAACAGCCACAAATCATCACATACCACTCGCCACACAAACATACTAGTACCACCACCACCACCACGATCACCACTGCTACCTCCACCACCACTACCTCCACCACCACTACCTCACACCACCACCACACCACCACAGCCCCACCGCCAGCGCAGGGCAGCAAGCACCCCCAAGTTGGTGTCGTAGTTTTTAGCTCATAATGTCTAGCATACGGATTATCAAGTGTTTGCAGTGGGCCCCAAAGGCTAGTGCTGGCCCGTGGGTATCTATTCAATGCATTTTTTAGTCTCGAATATGGAAACTAATATCTATTAATAAATGAACCTAACTTACCCGGTGAACTTTTCTTTGCCTGAACTCATTTGAAACACTTTGAGGAATCTTGTGTAAATGATTGAATATAAGCTAAGATGCTGAATGTAAGATTTGATTCTCTTCCTTGCTTGCTTATTCTTCCTGTCTTACCTGGTGGACTTTTCTTTGCTTGAACTCATTTGAAACACTTTGAGGAACTTTTTTTATTTGATTGAATGTAAGCTAAGGTGCTGGACTTAAGATTTAACACTTCCACTTATGTGTTTGTAAAAAAAAGAATTGTCCCTTTCCTCAGCTTTCTGCCATGAAGATGTATATGTAAACTAAATGATCTCTTTTTGCTGTCTTCTTAATGTGTATAATTTTAAACATTTCTCTATCCTTTATTTTTTCCATCTCCATCATCCTCTGCCTTTTTCTCCTCTTCCTCCTCTTCATCATCCTCCAGTTCCTGCTTCTCTTCCTTTTTCAACCCTCATTTCTCCTTTTCCTCAGCCCCAAACATTTCTCTATCCTTTATTTTTTCCATCTCCATCATCCTCTGCCTTTTTCTCCTCTTCTTCCTCTTCATCACCCTCCAGTTCCTGCTTCTCTTCCTTTTTCACCCCCATTTCTCCTTTTCCTCAGCCCCAAACATTTCTCTATCCTTTATTTTTTCCATCATCCTCTGCCTTTTTCTCCTCTTCCTCCTCTTCATCACCCTCCAGTTCCTGCTTCTCTTCCTTTTTCAACCCCCATTTCTCCTTTTCCTCAGCCCCATCTCTCTGTAGGTTTGGCATTTTCCTACCCTGGGAGTGAACAATAGTACACAGGAATGCATCACTTGAACAGCAATAACTAACCCTGTAGTATTTGCCCTTGTAGGTGTGGTAGACAAACCTTTGCATTATTATTATTTAACATTATCATTATTAGTATTATATAGCTACAGTAAGTCCTGGTTCCTTTCCATATTCCCAAGTAAGATCCCCGATAATCTAACCACCTCTTGTACTTGTATGTATCGCTTATTAAAAAGAAGACCATGATATTGAAGGGTTATAATTGTCAGAGGCAGAGACGATGATGGAAAAACTAAGCATTGAAGTTGGTGTGATGGTGAAGGTTACAGTGTGATGACAGTAGTGGTGATGTAATGACAGCAAAATATGATGGTGAAGAGTGGTGGTAATGGTGATGATGGCCCTATTGATACTGGTGGTGGTGGTGGTGATGATAAATTTTTAGCAAGCTTTGGAAACATAAGCTCCCCTTGTATTGATTTCCCATCATTGCTCTGCCAGCCAGCCTTGTGTCTATCATCTTTAAAGCCAAACAAAAGGACATTTTTCACCCATACTCACCAGTTAAAAAAAAAAAAAAGTTATTAGACTAAATTAATAAATATTGTATGGGTGCAAAAAAAAAAAAAAAAAAAAGTAACCAGCAGGATTTATTGGACTTACTGAGTTATATGAATTCATTCGGTAAGGTAAGTTGTGTGTGTGTGAGTGTGTGTGTGTGTGTGTGTATGGGCGTATGAATGTTGAAGGGTGTGTCTGTCTGTCTGCGCATGCGTACACGTGTGGGCGGCTGTGTGTGTGTGCGCATGTGTGAGTGTATGTATGTATGTATATATGCATGTAGGTTTATAATAATTTAATTACCATTGTGCCGAGAATTTAATTACTGCCGGGCCGAGCCTTTTGATAACGAGGGGATAGTGTTTGTTTATTGGGGCTGCAGTTGTTGTTATTATTATGATTATTATTGTTGTTATTATTGTTGAATTTCAGTTATTACTTGTGTAGCCTGTTATATTTATTTTTTATTATTATCATTATTATTATTCATTATATCTTATCACTTATCTTTTTCAGTTATTGTTGTCACTGTTGTTCTATTAGTAAAACTCGTCCTGCACACACATTGAGGGACATGATGGAAAAATGAAAATGGATGAATGGAAATAGAGCTAAACAAAGAATAATAAGTTTAAGGGAATAATTATGCAGACAAACAACAAACGGACTATCAAGCATGTAGACAATTATGAGACCAGTGAACTGATATACAGAGCACACAATGAGAAACAGATACAGAACCCATTGTCAGGGTGAGGGGGCGAGGGGGCTATGTGAAAGGTCTCGGCTTGGGTCGTCGGGAGAGCATATCTGTGCTTCTCATGTGGCAGCTTCTTGGTGAACGAGGAAGCACCTATGTTCCCCTTGACATTGGGACCTTAGTAGTTAACCCCCATGGATCATCTCCTCATTCAACGTCCTTATTTTCCCTCTTCAGTTATTGCATTGCTTTCCTAGTCTGACACGAGAATTGATTAACAGCAAACAGGCTTCGTACACTAACTGGTTTCTGCATAAGTAAACAGGACACACAATAGCAGACGGGGGTGAATAAGCAACAGATGAGCAAGTGTAAACCAACTGTATGTAGACCAGCTGCAAACAGGATCAAGCCTCCAGACAGATAGCGAGCAAATCAAAGAGAATCTAGCAAACAAATAAGAATAAAATAGAAACAAGCTTGAATAAATGAGAAAATTAGGCTCACAAACAATTGAAAGTAGCACCGAACAAATATATTGTTAACTAATAAACAACTTAACAAACAAACAAAACCATTTTAACAGCGACGAATCAATAAATAAACAACAAACAGCAGCGAGCAAGTAAGTACAGCAACAGCCGGAAGCAGCGAATAAATGAGCCGGCAAATGAGATGGCAACAAATATGAGTTACTAATTAAGTTTTGAGAGGCCTTTGTCCTGCCGTGGATTAGTAATGACTGTCAATAATGATGATTGCCTCTGGTGGTGTGAGCCGCACTGTGCCGCCACCATGCTGAGAGGGCGTATTAGTAGCACTGTACCTGGCACCATACAGTCTTATGAATACGGACAGCACAGTACCATCACCATAGACCATGAGTAGCTAAGTGCCAGCACCATATCGTGTATAATAAATAGTACAATCCCTGCTCCATTGTTGAGTGCGTGTTTGAGGGGTGAATATATTATCAGTAATGTGACGTCATCGGGCAGCATAATAGTACTTGTTTTTTGCTGCTTGTCTATATTATTAACATGTTTGATGAGGGATATATATTGGAAGCTTTTTATCTGTTTACATGTTGATCTATCGGCCTGAATATGACATACCTATACCTGCCTATCGGTCTGCCTCATGCCTGTCTACATCTTAATGCTCATGACTACCTACACCCATGACCTCCAGCGACCTTAGTAGAGGAGTCCACATTTTCCTGCTCACACAAATCCGGCATGCTGCAGTCCTCTCTTCCACCCTCGTCTAATCCACGAGAGATTATCAGCGTATATTTATGTATGAGTAACGGCGATGGGTTATCAAAGGCGCGTATTCAAATTGCACTTATTTCCATTTTAACGCTCTTCTAAACTTGATTGAAATATTAATTTGATGGGGTTGATGGAGCACTTTGATGGCCTCCTGAATGCTACACTTGCTTTGTTTGTCCGCTGGTGTCTTTGTTTTACTTGTGTGTGAATCATGTCATCAGGAGTATTGAATAGAGCAACAGTAGGGGCCAGGTAGATGGCTTGGCTTTCATGACATACCCTTCCTGTGCATGGGTGTGCATGTGTCATTCACCCATGGTCTTTTCACATGCTGGATTTGTGGTCGTCAGCCAGTACCTTCCTGAAATGAGCTCTCTTTTTAGCTCAGGGCCAATCTTTGGGTACTGCTGGGACCTCACACACCACACACCCTCATCCCCCTAGCTGTGTGTGTGTGTGTGTGTGTTTACCTAGTTGTGAAATACAGGAAAAGAGGCATACTAGGCTCATGTTGTCCCATCTCCATAACACTTATTATCCAGTTTGGCTTTAAATTCATGAATCGTTTTTGCACACACAGTCTCCTCGTCAAGTCCGTTCCATGTGTTATGCTTCTGTAAGGAAAACCATATTTCTTGATGTCTCTCCTACAGTCGCTCTTCTTCAATTTCTTACCATTCCCTCTTGTCACACTCCTGTCACGTACCACTAAGTCTTTCCTGTTCAATTTCTCCAATCCCTCTTGTATCCTGTATAATGCTATTAGGTCCTCTCTGTGTGTGTGTGTGTGTGTGTGTGTGTCATTATGTACCCAGGTGTATTTAAAACAGCAGAATATTCACTTTGATGGGATTACACATATAAACTTGCATTCCTTCACTTAATTGCATCGTTGAAAACCCTTTACATATAATACCCTTTTTATGTTATTATTTATACATCATTCCCTTTACTCAGTGGAATGTGATTTTGCATATAAGTTCTTTGCACCCCTTCCCAGCTGGCTCCCCTGACCCTCTTCTCTCTCTCCCGCCACAGATTCTCCACTCGGACCCACAGCACCAGACGAACTCTCACAGGGTAAGTACAGCTTGTGGAACCTTCTGTCTCGTCACCCCGACACACACTCACTGCCCTTCTCCCAGCCCTAGCCCCTAACCTTCTTGCCTCCTCTTATAAGAATTGGAAGCATTTATGAGTGTTAACCCACCTTCAGGTTAAGTGTTAAGAATTATATGAGTACCCCCTTCTTCCTCCTCCTCCTCCTCCCATACCTTTCTCTACCTCAGTAATTGAAATATGAAAAATCCTAAACTCTTGTAAGGATTAAAAGTGGTCATAACAGTTTGAAATTTTGCTCACTCTTCATCCTTGCCATCCCACTTAAAGCTGAATATAAAGACAGTTTCTGCACGTATTCCTGTATCCACGTGAACACTTAATGGAGATAGTCAAGGTCAAGTTTTATATTCTTCCAAATAACTAATAAAACCAGACAGGGAATATTTCATAGTCTCTCCTTCACTCTCATTAAGCATTGTGCAGATTTCCTCATCGTCCCGTAGACTTGAAAGACGTAAATTATGAAAAGCATATAAAAAACTGTCAAACCATCATCTCAAATAATACAGGTGACAAACATGTATCTAAATTTATTGATGCGTTCCTTTTGTGTCTCATCCTCAAGCTAAGTGAAGGTAAGGAAGGATTTCCCCCAAAACTGTTATTACAAACGTTACCGACGGCTCGTCCAAATTAAAATCACTTGTCAGTTCACTAATTATTCAAGCATTTTCCTGATTTTCGTAAAGATAGGTAAGAATAAATGAGGATTCTCCCAAGTCCTGCCTCAGAGTAAGCAACTGTTTCTATATTGTAAGGTTCTCAAGTACAGTAGTGTAATTTAATAAGAGGTTTCACCCTTGTAAGTTAGGATTGATCTGTAGTTGAGTTCCTTGCCCCTCAACCTTCTCCCTAAGTTGAGTAAATCACCTTGGCAGTGGAGGTGTTTATTGACAATGACACAAAATTGACATCTATATTCATGATGATAATTTATCTTAAACCTTCACATTCCTAGAATACAAAAAATCTATAACAATCACAAGTATATTCATCAGCCTTTAAGGTAAAGGTTACATTGATATGTATATTTTTCACACTCATCCACCATTTCAAACCCTCAAATTTGACATTCTTGGTGGTTAAAGCGAAGTTATGTGTCGCCTTAATTCAAGTATTAGGTGTGTTTGCAAATATTTGTTCATAATTTGGATACTTGTTGACATGTCTGGAATATTTTTACTCTCTTAGCGACTTCTTGTGACTATCTGTTGCAGGCATTTATTTCTTCATAGTAGAGACAAAGAGTTCTTTCCCCCTCGTAGTTGTGTTCCCTCTTTGAGTGTATTGTCCCGGGTCTTCCCTTCCATGGGCACTTAGTGTGTGTTGGGCGTGTGTCAGAGGAAACCACACCACCAAGCATGAACCGTGCTGCTCAGCATTGCTTGCATGTACAGGCATTGATGCACAAAATTTTTAATTTTAAGATCAGTTTAATTAAGGTTTGATGATTATTTTATTGACTCACCAATCTCAGTTATGTCAATAGTAAAGTTGTCAGTAATTAATGCACATTTTTACAAAAAAACAGAAAGCAAATTATTGTATATTTACAGTAGATAATAGTCATTCATTGTCCTCAAGAGAGGACAGTAATATTAGTAACATTTAACTGCTCTTTTAAAAGGGAATTGGTCAGTCACTCAGTCAACGTCAGCCACCAGTTTAGGTTCTGCTTAGTGTGGTTTCCCCTGAAAATGCTGTATTTTCTCTATTATACCATGTAGCTTTAGAATGCTGAGGCTCGGGCTGGCCGTACCCTCCCACCCCACATGCACCTTACCCCAGGCACCCATAACAGTGCCTAACACTGCCCCTTGGCCCTCAGCAGTGCCAAGGGAAGCAGATGGGTTAAGGCTGGGGTACGGTTGCCCACATCTTGGCTGGTAGACAGCCCTGAAGAGCTAGTCAAGCTTATGTTACGGTTGTGCAGGTGAGAAGCAAACGACAAAGATTCAACATATTCCACCTCTGCTTTTTTTTTATCTATATATATATTTGTTATGGTACTAGCAGTTTGTGTATACATGATTACATGCACATGACTAACTAGATGTCATATGCATATTGTGTATACATAATTATGCATACATGACTTGAACTGGGCGTCATGTGTGTACGTCTGTGTGCGCCTGAAGCCCTCCCCCCCTCCCCCTCCTGCTCTTGTGGAGGAGGTGGTGTGGCAGAGTTTTGTGTGGGGGCGGGTGCCAGGGTGCCAAGGAAACCGTTTGCCCTTCCTGTGGTGTGTCTAGTTCTGCTGCTGCCACATGGGTGCCTGTGGTGGCAGAGTGTAGTAGCTGGGGAGTAGCACCGAGAGAGTGGCACTATTGTTGCTTGTTGTTGCTGCCCTGGTCTGTGTTAGACGCGCTGCCCCTGCCTCACCAGTGCCTTGTTGTACTGGTGTGGCTAGGGTGTGGCAGTGTTGTTGGAGTGGTATCAAGGGGCTGGCACTGTTGTCGTTTGTTACTCCTTTGTCCCCACACAGTGCCAGCAAGGAACTGTCCACCATTGCGGTGCCTTGCTCTTGCCTGTCATACTCGCGTGGTTCCTCAGAATAGAAACTTGAGTGAATTGTCAAATGCACATGTGTTCTTTTACTTGATTTTCATATTTTGCCAGTCGTACAAGTGAGATACTGAGCAACGACTTCAATTATTAGTGAAACATTTGTATACATTCTTTTTAGTTTTTATTCTCTTTCAGTTTTCATTATCTCAGTCAGTTTTGTCATCACCTCCGAGAGTATGCCTTACTTTTTATTAATACATCTATCAAAACTCACAAACTTACCCAGAAGAATTTTTGAATGTCTTTTTATCTTATTTGTATCTTTCATCAGTCTAGCGTGCTCGTTAAAATACACACTATGCCTCGTGCACCTTTTCCTTCCATAGCTTGACAGAAATATATTTCAGGGGAGCTGTGAAACAAGTATCTTCACTCTCCCCCTTTTTTACACTGCTACACATATTTTTGAGTATGAGAATATATTCTTTTTTCCATTCCAGAAATGATAATAAATAAAGACGTGATCTTAAAATCGTAACCTTCCAGAAATTTTTTACATGCTGTCATAGGTACTCTGTTGACTTTAAACTGAGGCTATATTTGACTCAAGAGACTTTCTCACGTTTGTATAGACATTTTTTGCAGCGGTCAATATCACATGTACATGGGGTTCTTGATATGTCAGCCTTACTTCATTCACCAGCAAAGGGATATTTCCTCACTAATTTTTCTAACAGTTTTATTTATTCAGTTTCTTGGCACACATTCGTTGAAAAGTTGAATTTTCCTTTCATTATCAGCCTCTTCTAAGAGTAATCCTTGTTCATTCTTTGATTTGTATGGGCACGAGGGGTTTTATGGCAAGTGTGTGTTTGTTTTGTTTTGTTTTTATGCTGCGAGCTGAAGTGATTTTTCGGCAAGTAAAATGTCAACAAATGTAGTGTGGTGGATAGCTTGTTTTTGTGTTAGTAAAGTGGAACGTCAAAACTATGCAAGCAGTTAACTCATCAAAGCAAGAGAGACAAGAATTCATATATATCACTATTTTCTGTTCATATGAGAGAGAGAGAGAGAGAGAGAGAGAGAGAGAGAGAGAGAGAGAGAGAGAGAGAGAGAGAGAGAGAGAGAGAGAGAGCAGGATACATAGTAACAGCAGCAGGGGCAAATTGTCTGCCATTTTCATTCTCATCTCTCCTGGTGCTGAAACTTATCATATTACTGTGAATGACTTACTGAGGCATGTATCTCCATAAAAAGATTTTATAATAATATCAAATAAGTAATCAGGACTGGAACATATACCAGCAGTTGGTCAGCTGGTTACATGTAAACAGAAGATGCAGTGTTGGCGGCAGTGGCGAAGCATCTGACTTTTTCTTTTTAATTCCCCAATGTTTAAACGTATTATTCTACTGTGAATTATTTTTAAATTGCGTAATGAATTTATATCAAATTATCGAAACTCGAACAAAACTGTAAGCAGTTGAACACCTGGTAGAGTAAGCCATATGTTTTTATGACTTGCACTGAGTTTTTATTTCATAACAATTTGTAATTTTCTCATCAATATTATACCACAATGTTATACAAGGACCTGCGGAGTACATGTAGATGGGATTTTAAGTTTCAATGTCCTGAACATTGTGTTGTTTGCTCATCTGAGGGGATCAAGGAACCATACACCTGCAGATAAGGCAGGCCAACTATACAGGCAGACCCCTACTCATAAAGCCTCGAGTTACAGAAATACATAGATAAAAGAAAATGCCTATTCAAACTGTTTGCCAAGTGTGTAAATATCCGTTGTCTGCAACACATGGTGACTGTGCATCTGCCAATCTCCGCTTGAAAGCCTGGCTTGGGCATGATCCACACAGGGTGTTGTACGTTGCACTGCGATGCAAGTTCAGGGATGGGACTAAGAATGTTCAGTGAGGGGCCCTACAGGAGTGATGCCATGTGTGGGATGGGGTGTCTGTGCATATTGAAGTGGCACAGCTGCTCGCCTGTCAAAAAATATTTTATGAACTGGATTTTTTCAGTAGGTTTTTTATATAGATATTTTAGGCGGTGTTGCAGTGGTGAAATCCACAGTAAGGAAAGTTGCATTGGTGGTGAGTTGACTGTCCTGACATGGGTTCCATTCCCCTCTGGAAGTCTTGTGTTGGTCATTCCAGCCTGGAGCCTTGGGGAAGTACATGAAATTTAATTTTACCATTATCATCATTATAAACCTGTCTCCTGCATTACCACCAGCGAGGTGGTTGTAAAATGGTATCCAGAACCAAGAGGAAAAAGGAAGCAAAAGATTTTGGAAGAATATATGTTTCCTCTGCAAAATTTTACTAAAAGTAGTTTGTTTAATTACTTTTTGGTCAATAAACTTCATCCATGGAGGATTTACATATACAAGAATCACATGTTCTATCCCAAAGTATGGTATGGTATGGTGTGGTAAGGTATGGTGGTGGAGGTGTGTGGTGATGGAGGTGTGTGGTGACGGTGGTTGTGGTGTTGTGGTGGTGGTAGGTTCAGCCTCCGTTCCTCACTGTTCCAGTCTTGGCGACAGCAGTGGGGAGTGGCAGGCAGCATCCCCCCCTCCACCACCCTCGACCATCCTGCCTGCCCCTTCCCCATCCCCAGCACAGCCTGGTGAGGGATGGGACGCGGCGGTGGCGGTGCAAGCGGTGCTGCCAGATGGGCCATGAAAAGCGCACTAGGCTGAGGTGCCACCAGTGTTGTGTGGCACTCTGCTCCCCCTGCTTCACCCTGCACTACCAAGATCCCCCACCACCAGCACCATCACTACCACCTCCTCTGCAGCCTCCTGATGTGGCACCCTATCCTTACTAGTCCACTTCTGCCCTAGTGTTATGTGGCACTTCATTGTCACTTGAAATTTAGGCAGTGTTTTCCACGTTAGCCATCTGTGCTCGAGTCACTAAGCTACCAATGCGTTCCAAACACTCATGTTCTTTTGTCTGGTTAGTCACCATATGCCTGTCATGGAATAGCATTGGAGTCTTTTTGAACTTTGTGATGAACTTATCAGTGGACATCAAACTACTGTGATCATCCTACCAATAGACAGGAAGGCGACCTCTTCACCTCCATGGCTCGTATCCCACTTCATCCATCATCACAATCATCATCATTGCCATTGCCACTGAAGTCTCCACTCAATAGCACCTCATATTCACCATCTTGGACCACCACAAACTCGTGTACTGGCGTTTTGTGCAGTCATGTTTCCTTACGGTCACCTGTCTTTAGCTCACTAGTCTTCGATGCCCTCACCGATGCATCTGAAGGAGAAGGAGTGTAAGGAACAGCCATTTTATTCTAGTTTGTACTGGGAAAAGGAGTCTACACATCCCAGGGAGAACAAGATATAAGTTGCAAGGGGAAAGTGACCCTCGGTACATCAAATACTAGGTCCCTTTTCCCCAGCATCGTTTCTGGTTCTTCCTTTCCCAGTGCAAACTAGAATGGGTGTGTCCCTTATGCCCATTTTCCAGGCGCCTCATATCCTTAAGTGCCAAAGGTGGTGTCGGGCTCCTGTGCCTTTCTCTCACCCCCGTTGCTTCTTTCCAGCATTGCCAAATCATCGTATTAACCACATATCGTATCTATCATATTTATGCCTCAAACTCTCTTCCCTACAAAAAGTAACGTGAGACAAAGTTAGTGCTAAAACTGTTGAATATTGATGTTTTTCGTTCTTTGTTGTTATAGGTATCAGTCAGCAACTACAAAAATTAAGTGCGATGAGTACGATAACTTGGCAACGCTGCTTCTGTCCACACTCCACAACCCTTCCATCACAACCCTTCCATCACAACCCTTCCACCACAACCCTTCCACCACAACCCTTCCATCACAACCCTTCCATCACAACCCTTCCATCACAACCCTTCCATCACAACCCTTCCATCACAACCCTTCCATCACAACCCTTCCACCACAACCCTTCCACCACAACCCTTCCATCACAACCCTTCCACCACAACCCTCCCCATGAGTCTCCAGGTAGAAAATATTGAACAGTGTTGAGTTAAATTGAGTACATATGTTTTTTTACTTGAATGTTAAAAGAGGAAGAGATGGGGATAAGGAGGAAAAGGAGATTATTTATTGTCATCATTTTGACTTGAATATGTACACCTGTTAATGTTTTGATGACTGATAAAAGTTTAAATCAGCCTGTTAATAAAATACTCTACCAGTAATGCATTAATATTCAAAGTGTAGTAATTTATTCTTACTCACTTGGTATATATATAACATGAATTTTCAATATACTTGATTGAGTGGGAGGGTCTGGGTATATAGAGGGGAAAAATTTGAATCTTGTTATTTATTGCTTATGAGAGAGAGAGAGAGAGAGAGAGAGAGAGAGAGAGAGAGAGAGAGAGAGAGAGAGAGAGAGATTCATTTATGTATATTAAGCACAATGAAAGCTAATATATATTGGGTTTATGAATAATGTAAGGTAAAGAGGAGAGCGCAACTTGGATGAAACCAATATAACGCTGACCATTGAAATAAACTCAACCCTCAATTTAATGGACTAAATGGGAATCAAGCAGTCCGTTCCTGGAAAGAGTTCATTGCTTGGTGATGTTGTATGGTACCAAATGCACACAAACTTTTTCCTCTAAGTAGTGTGACTAAACAATATAGCATGCGTTTTGAACATAAAATTACCTGTAGGTTAATGTAGGCCTACAGGAAGTGTATAGATCAGATAAGATGATGTTATTTAGCCTGGTAGCAGCGGGGATCATGTTTCTTAATGGTCCCTCTAAGCGAGAAAAATTAGAAAAAATCACCACCCACTCAAACCATTTCATAATATATATCAAAGCATTTGTGATCAGATTATGTATCATCTATTTTTGGGGATTTATATCATGGCACGAATTTGGCCCGTCGCTGGTACCGGGATAGGGGCTGTGACAGTCAGGCAAAGCATCCTTGCCTCTTTAGTAGTCCTGTGTTGGCGAGGAAACACTTACGGCAGTCACTGTTAGTGTTTGGGTGTTGGTCTTGGTCTTGTTCATAAGTTCCTGTGGTATTGTAAAAAGTTGTAGGAAAACTGGTTATCCATACAGGTAGTGTGAAGTTTAATCCCATGTTCTCTCTACCAACTCTTGGTCATTGGCCGTGCGCTGCTAGTCAAGACAGACTCGCTTGTGGTAAACAAACCTCCATAGTTAGCGGGTCGCCGTCCACATGATGCTGTAATGACCTTTTTTGTTTTCAGTATAGGAAGCAACTCAAGAAAAGCCACTCAGCACTGCTCATATAAAGAAGTAGAGTGGCCAAATGAGAGGTCAATTTCGGGAGGAGAGGTGTCTTGATACTCCCCTCTGAAAAAAGGTTAAGTCGTAGGCAGTAGGAAATACGGATGAAGGAAGGCTATTCCAGAGTTTATCAGCGAAATGGATGAAAGAATGAAATGCTGGTTAACTCTTCCATAAGGGATCTGGACAGTATAGGGATGAACTAGAGTAGCAATTTGATAGCAGCAGGGCCGCAGGAGTGGGGGAGGCTGCACTTAGCAAGTTCAGAAGTGCAGTCAGCATTAAACTATCAGTAGAAGATAGAAAGGGACGTGTATTGTATTGATTATGCATTACAATATTGGGAGCATTTTGCCGGGCACAATAGTGAAATGAGTGAAAAACAAACACAAAAACAACCAGACCATGTAAAGGTATGGGTTGGGAGGCAAACGGTGACTGATGCTATTTATGTTTGGTGGGAACGCTGGACCACCACAGCCACATAGCGGACACGTTTTTCAAGAAGCTGACATTTTGAGTGGTCCAGTCCATAAAACTGAGGTCCGTTAAATCGAAGTTCAAGTTTTTGGAGAATGGGCTGGAAGGGGAAAATAAAGCGATGCAAGAAAACTGTTCTCTTCAAAATAAAACGGGATTCTTTTTGCATTAAAGAAGTAATGTCATCGTACTCGCCAAAATTGTGGGCCATACACGTAAACCGTTCTTCCGAGTTCCCCCCTCCCCCCCCACCTACTATTTTTTCATGCTTTCCGAGGACTTTTTGGGGAGGTAAGAGCTGACTTGTTTGTTGTTGTTGTTGTTGTTGTCGTTGTTGTTTTTATTTCGTTCTTGTTGGTTCTGTTTGCTTTGCTTTTCATCGTACTATTTTGCATGTCTGTCTTGATGCAGTAAAGAGAAAAGAATAGCAGATAAATAAGCAAAGGTAAATAGATTCAGATAGACAGATTGGTAGGTATTTAAGTAGATATTCAGAGTGATAGAGTTATTGATTGGCACATGAAAGGATAGATAGATAGATAGATAGATAGATAGATATGAGCAGCACTCTTCAGATAGATTGATAGATAGAAAGGAGATTAGGTTAAAAATAGATGGATGACAAGACGTGTCTAGAGAGAGAGAGAGAGAGAGAGAGAGAGAGGGTACACCTAATAGTTTCCCCTTTACATAAGCATTTTCTTTTTGGTTTGTTTATTTATTTATTGATGAATTTATGTTTACAAACTGTACTTTATGGTAGTTAGTGTAGTATTTGTATGGTTGCTTGTTGTTATTGTCTAGGTTTGCTTATAAGAATTTTGTATGTTGAGTGGCATATGTATTTGTTTTGTTGTGCTTTGGTGAGAGAGAGAGAGAGAGAGAGAGAGAGAGAGAGAGAGAGATTGTCAATTGGTTCAGAAATAGTATACAATTTGAAGCAATGGTAATGATAGGTATGATATTCACCTTACCAATTACAAAGAATAATAGTGGGGGATAAGGAGTCTTGCTAGTAGAACATAGAGGGCAAAACATCTAAACATGAATAGATAGACTCCTAGTACTTGTCACTGGTTACATCATTACACTGAGACTCAAAGACACGGACATTCATTCATGAAGATGGAACCTGGTATCAGTGGACATATGCACACACAGCCATTTATTACACCTCCAGTCTGAATTCATAAGCTTACCGAAACAAGAGGCACACAAGCTGGCAGGACTTGCAAACAATCTCACAAGTCTCAACAAGTGGGAATTCAGACACAGACAGGCATACAAGATACACACACACACACGTATCAACACACATCAAGTTCAAAGCTCCCTGCCCTGCCTTGCCCCGCCTCAAGCCGCCGCTGCCGCCGCCGCCGCCGCCCCGCTAGTCACCGTCTGTTTTGCTACTTTCAGGCACCTTCGCGCGCCTGGTAGCAGACCACTTGGGGGCGGCAGCCGGGGCGGGCGGGGGTCAGCGGCCAGGGCCAGGGCAAGGCAGGCCCCCGGGCACTTCCAGATCCCCTGGGCAGGTGGTCATGCGCTCCTCAGCCTCCCCTGGGGGTGTGAGGGGAAAGCCATCCACCCCACACCTCCCCAAGGGCAAGCAGTCATCACTCAGATCCCCAGGGTCAGGGCGGTCCCCATCCCCATCCGTCACTCCTTCGCACACCCCGTCCCCACTCTCGTCATTCTTCCCTGGGTTCACACCTCCATCCACCACCCCCACCAGTAGCTCCAACACCATCACCCCCAGGAATGCTGTAAGTGGTGGGGTAGCATTGCTGGGTATGGGTGGCAGTAGTGGTGGTGGTGGGGCCATGGGGGTGGTCACTCCCAACACCCCATTATCCACATCCCCCATTGTTTGTGACATCTGCCACAAGACGTTCACTTCCCGCTCAAATCTAAACAAACACAAGCGCGTCCAGCACTCCGGCGAGGAGTACGTCTGTCCCATCTGCCGCAGGACATTCAGAAACAGGTATTACATCAAGGAGCACGTCCTCCTCTGCTCCACGGCTTCACAGAAAAAAGCTGCTGCTGCCGCTGCTTCAGTCATGCTTAGCGATGCCGGTGGTGGTGGTGGTGGTGGTGGTGGCAGTGCAAAAGGGGAGGTGGGAGTAACTGGTGGTGATACAGGTAGTGGTGGTGGTGGTGGGGAGGAACAACCCACAGATTTGGTGTTGAGAAAGGCTGCCTCACCTACTTAGGAAACCAGCACCACCTTCCTCACTACTACTGTTTCTGCTGCTCACTGCCATCCCCTGTTGTTCCCACTACCATACCAAGAGAGGCCCCCATGCTTAGTACTCATTACCCTTCACCACTGCTCAACTCCACACTGGTCACCCCCTTCCCCCACCACAACCACATGCAACTCCCAAATGACCCACATCACCACCATTACCCTCACTCATCCACCACCAACACCTACAGGACCCCAATCATTACCACTACCTAATAGCCATCACCATTATTCACCTCTACCCTTCATTGGCTGGCCTTCATCCCTCTCACCAACCCTCACTTACCACCACCAGCAACAATGTGACCCATGGTTTGTTGTGGTGTGTTTTGGTGTTATGTTCTGCACCACAGTGACCCCAGACAGTTCCGAACTCCTCTGCCGTGCATGATATTGCTCAAGGGAATTCTTCATGAAACACGTGGTGGATAAGAATTTTCAACTCCATAAATGACGCCCACACCCACAAGACTTATACACCTACACACACAACCCTGCCCACCCACCCAGTGTCCCTGTGTGGATGTGTGTGCATGAGTGTGGTGTGTGTGTGTGTGCGTCTGTGTGGCAGGATCTCAAAGTACATGCATACTAAGAAAGGAGAAATGTGTGGCAGGAACTCACTCTGGATTGGAAATTTAAGGGAAGAAATGCATTGATAAATTACTCCTTAGTGTGCTCAAGAGTTTTAGTGGCCATCATTGTGGTCATGGGAATCTTTATCTTACATTTTTAAAGCTATTAAATTTTGTTCCTCCCTTTTTAAGTTATTAAAATGGAAGTTTTGAAGAGATACATTCTAAGTATTTGTTTGATTTTAGTTTAATTATATATTGGCATTTATCAAGCCTTGTAAAATTGACATGAAACTGGAGTGAGGTCTTGCTTGTCTTAATTTTAAAAGTGTGCAAGGTAGGTTGTTAGAGTTCCCTGTATATACTTTTGACCCTCTTTGATGCCTTTCCTTTTTTTCCTTTGTGTCCTTTAATCAATATGCTTTTTTTGCCTCTTTAGATTTGCCTTAATTGCTTTTCTAACCTCATATTTTTTTCCACATCATTACTGCCACTTTCTTTACTCCAGTACTTCTTTACTTCTTTCTTTGTTTCTGTGTCAATTTTTTCATCCCTTGCTCGCTCTTTCCTTAACCCGGTAGCTTCGGGGATCATGTTTCTTAATGGTCCCTCTTAGTGAGAAAAATGAGAAAAAATCATCACTCACACAAACCATTTCATAATATATATCAACGCATTTGTAATCAGTTTATGCATCATCTATTTTTTGGGGTTTATATCGTGGCACAAATTTGGCCCGTCGCTGCTACCGGGTTAAATACATTCTCCCACACTTTCTTTATTCATCCCTCATCTCCCTACATTTCTCCTTTTCTTCCTCCCTTCCTTTCCTACCATCAATCTTTTTTTTCATTTCTTCCTTTTTTCCTTCATATCTTTCTTTGGCTTTATATTTTCTACCTTTCATACCCTTCCTCCCTTCCTTTCCTACCATCAATCTTTTTTTCATTTCTTCCTTTTTTCCTTCATATCATCTTTCTTTGGCTTTGTATTTTCTACCTTTCATATCCCTCCTCCCTTCCTCTCCTACTTACTCTACCTACTCACTCAATCACCCGCTCAGGATAGGAATACAGGGCCCCAATTCTACTCATGCTAAGATCTCTGTGGGGTGTTTCAAATCTAGTGTGTGTGTGTATATATCCCTGTGTATGTGAGCATGTATGTATGTTTGGCATGCATGTATGTGTATTTATGCACGGTTATACGTATATATACCTCCTTCCTTTTCCTCACACATCAAGAAAAGACAGTAGGTTATGGTTTGCAAAGGTCTGTGTGTTAGTATTTAAGCATTTTGTTGTGTAGGGTAGCCGTAGTTGTGTTTTCAGGGGTGGCTGGAGAAAAGAACTTGTCGCAAAAAACCTTCCTTTTTCATTATTATTATTATTATTATTTGTATGTTTTTAGACATTTTATTATGCATATTATTTTATTATTTTATTATTGTTATTAGTTGATATTTGTATGTTTATCTCTCTGAACTCTCTCTCTCTCTCTCTCTCTCTTTGTGTGTGTGTGTGTGTGTGTGTGTGTGTCTCTCTCTCTCTCTCTCTCTCTCTCTCTCTCTCTCTCTCTCTCTCTCTCTCTCTCTCTCTCTCTCTCTCTCTCTCTCTCTCTCTCTCTCTCTCTCTCTCTCTCTTCTCTCTCTCTCTCTCTCTCTCTCTCTCTCTCTCTCTCTCTCTCTCTCTCTCTCTCTCTCTCTCTCTCTATATCTCTCTCTCTCTCTCTCTCTCTCTCTCTCTCTCTCTCTCTCTCTCTCTCTCTCTCTCTCTCTCTCTCTCTCTCTCTCTCTCTCTCTCTCTCTCTCTCTCTCTCTCTCTCTCTCTCTCTCTCTCTCTCTCTCTCTCTCTCTCTCTCTCTCTCTCTCTCTCTCTCTATCTCTCTCTCTCTCTCTCTCTCTCTCTCTCTCTCTCTCTCTCTCTCTCTCTCTCTCTCTCTCTCTCTCTCTCTCTCTCTCTCTCACATTGTTGCTCACTCAATGAAGTAATGACAATTTGTTTAATAAAATCCCGATGTTCCTTTATTTTGTTTGATTTTGTTTTGAATCCTGAATTTTGTAGCAGTTACATTATTATTAGCTATTATTTTTACTACTTTTATGATTTATAGCACTAGCTGTATTAGTAGTAGCAGTAATAGTAATCAGATGAAGTTTTATTGATTTGCTGCATTTTATTAATTCATGCATACCTATCTGCCCATGAATTTCTTGTTAACATCTATATTTTCTGTTTCTTTTCTGCTTGTCTGTGTATTGGTGATGATGTTCACACTGGAGCACACTGGTGGCATGCCTGTGTAAAGTACTTATTGGAGGCTTTATTTGTTGGTGCATTTCTACAGACTGGTGGTGTGTTTGGTCATAATGGTGCCTCTTGTGGGACTTAGGTTTATTCTGTTTACTGTGCTGTAGTCAGGGTATGCTCATCATCGCCTGCCTCCATGTGGCGAGGGGGACGATAAAGTTTTCATTGTTTGTCTGTCTGGCAGTTACCCAGATACCTCAGAAATGGATCGATGCAACTCAAGATATGTGAGAACATCCTTAGGTGACCATCTCAAACTGATTAACTTTTGGGAACACTTAAATTAGAAATTGGGCTACTACAGATATTCCTTAATTTACAACACTTGTATGTGACTTATGGTTGCTTGCACTTACGATGAGGCCAATAATATTTTCAGCCAAGGGTCAGATTTAGCTTTTTTTGGGCAACATTGAGAAAACTTGGGAAAAATAAGAAAATCTTGAAGAGTATATATATATGAAAGCAGTGCACCGAACTATCCAATTTTTGCACCCACTTTGGCTCATGAGATTCATGAAGTTCACAGTGTGTCTACCTCTGCGAGTGTACAACCCGGACTGAGACCCCATCCACATTGTTTTCCGCTCTGAGCGCACTCATCTTGTGGCGAAAAAAGGGAACCCATGCTCACGTCTTTTGACTTGTACAAACATGATGCTCATACACCAATTCACTGCTCGTAAGCCAAGGCATTTTTAGTTATTTATTTTTGCTCATAAATCAAAGCACTTGTAAAGGCACTCGTAAACTGAGGTATTATTGTATATCCAAAGAGGGTGTAACACATTTATGAAAAGCTTCAGAGCTCTGCAGGTCATGGTCTGGCGCAACAAAAACAGTTTTGCTGCCACGTGCACTGTCTGGCAGATGTTCTGTGAATGATGGTCAGCAATCAGTTAATGTTTGTTTTTATGCCACCAGTTGGTAACCTGGTCAACCTCTTAGGAGAATTAGAATAAAACTTAGAATTTTGTGAAATGACAAAACAACATTAATACTAATGCTCTGTTGTTTCACAAAGTTGTAAGTATGTGCATCTACATCTGCTTCTACCAGATTGACATTAATGAATTGCATCTCCACAAGGACACAGTCAGCATTTATATAAGAAAAGATTGAAGAAAGAAGTTGAAGGATGCTCCAGGACTGCAGGGTTTTTCTGAGTGCTAGTTCTTTGCAACTGGCCACAAACCTGTTGTTGCAAAACTGAGACTATGCATCAGGTCCAAGAAAATCTTAACATGCAACCCTCTAGGGTTCCATCTCTAGAAACTGAGAGACCAGGCATGTGCTCAGGAGTTTGCAGTGGCAAGTCTCAAATTTCAAATTGGTTTGAGTTTTTTGGTACTCTGGAGGATCCTGGAGATTTGTGGGATACCTTTCAATGTGAAACCCAAAAGCTGCTGAGAAGTGGATTAGGGGACATCCAAGGTCTTAGAATGGAAGTGCCTCGAAGGAGACACTGGAGAATATAGAAGAGAGTCATGCTGCCAGGCTGGCTGGGGATTCAAAGTGATACAGGACTTTGTCATGAAGGACTAGAACGCTTCTGAGAAGGGATAAGGAGAGGTATGTCAGAGTTCTTACTGAGGATGTTGAGGGTTGTCGAAATGCAAACAACCTTACATTTGTCTTCTGAGCTCTGAAGAAGCTCGACTGCAGATCCACAACACAGACAAGTACTGTGCGAATGGCTGATGGACAGATTATATCAGATGTGGATGGGTACCGGTGTGGTGTCATGAGACAGCCGCTATAATAAGACATCCCATCCTGATCTGCGCATGCGCGGGCTTTGTTTACAAACAGAGGGTGGATGAGCTATGACACGGTACCGTGTCTTTTGTCGACTGCCTATCATGAAACGTCCCACCTAAGTTATTCTTTATCTTTTTGAAAGTGATAAATGAGATAACCTACACCCTTTGTATGTCAGTACATGATAAATGAGGTAACCTACACCCCTTGTAGTCAGTAAATGTGATAAATGAGATAACCTGCACCCTTGTATTTCAGTAAATATTCTCCCACTGTCTCCTCAGATTTCTCTTCTCATTGACGGTCATGTTTCTTGGATACTCTCCATTTAGTAGTATCTGAATAATAGGGTCCATGTCATCCTTGAATTTGGCCATTTTCCCACAATAGCTGCCATGGTGCCTTGCCGCCATCTTGCCTTGGACAAATGACGATATCAACACATTGTATTTGTAAACATTGGGTTCCGCGCATGCGCAGATCAGGATGGGATGTCTTATTATAGCCGGATGTCTCATGACACCACACCGGGCTTGTTGGGAGTACTTTGGGTAGCTATTTACAGCAGAGTCCCCAGGTAGACATCTCTCTCTGGCTGGTTTCCAGATGATGGCTGCTGGTCCACCAATATACAAAACTACACCCTCTGTAGTGGAGGTGAGAGGGGATGCGAGGAAGTTGAAGGGTGGCAAGGTAGCTAGAATCTGTAATATCACTGAGGAGATGCTAAGAGCCAGGGGTAAAGCCATGATCCAGGGGTTTCATGCAGTGCTGTGTTGCAGTTCAGTGCCATTTTTCTTGTCTGGAAAATTGTGTTGGTTGTCCCTATCTGGAAAGGGAAAGGGGGCCAACAGGACTGCAACAATTACCATGGTATTACACCATTCACGGTGCTGGGCAAAATGCTCACTCATCTGCTGCTGATGGGAATTCGATTTCATCTGCTGAAGTTTCAGAGACCTGAACAATCTAGGTTCACTCCTGGTAAGTCAACAGTTGACTGGATCCTATCACTTTGCAACTTTGTGGAATGCCGGCTTGAATTTTGACAGGGACTACTTGCAGCCCATGTCAGTCTCAAGAAGGCATTTGATTCGGTGTATCAATAAGCAATCTGGGACATTCTGCAGATCCGTGAGATTTCTGCAAGAATTGTTGACCTGATGACTGACCTTTACTCTGGGACTGAGAGTGCTGTAAAGTGTGGAGGAGGCATTTCTAGCTCCTTCCCTCTTAATTCAGGAGTGAAGCAGGGGTGTGTCCTTGCTCCATCACTGTTCAACACTGTCATGGACTAGGTATTTGGCAAAGTTGTTGATCAAAGTCACTGTGGTGCATCTATTGGTAACATCAAGGTCACCGATCATGTTTTTGCTGATGATGCTGTACTTTTCATGGAATTGCCGGGGGTCCTGGTGATGGCTCTCAAAGTGCTGCATGAGGAAGCAAAATCTCTTGAGACGGAAGGTCTACTGGGCCAAAATCAATGTCCAGACATTTGAAGGGTTGTTGGATGACACAGTTCAGTCTGTTCATGTATGTGGTGAGGACACTGAGGTCACCAAAAGTTACACATGGCCTGGTAGCATAGTGCATAACAATGGTGGATCTTGCCAGTAAGTCAATCGACAGATTGGCCTGGCCCACAGTGTTATGGACTCGCTCAGCATCAGTATATGGTGTTGTCAATATCTATGCAGGTAGAGAAAGATTTGAATCTTAAGTCATTAGTGCTCCCTGGCTTACTGTATTGCTGAGACATGAACTCTGAATAGTGACAGAGAGGCTTGTTGATGCCTTTGGTGTGAAGTGCCTTTGCAGGCTCATGGGGGTATCATGGGAATGACTTTGTGTCATACTAGTGACTACTTCATTAAAGTGAATCGAGTTACAGTACATGTTACACCTTCTTAGTCTGTGAACACCAACTCTGGCTAAATGGGCATGTGGCACGCTTCCTGGATGATGGTCCTCCTCTTAGGGTTGTTTCTGTATGAAATAACTCTGAGTGGAGGAGATTCAGGGTATGCCCACATAACTCATGGCTGGGTTAAATTGATCGATCTTGCCGGGAAAGCCTTGAGATGGATAGGACATCTGCATGGGGGCTTGCTTATGGGGCCTGTAATGGATGGAGATGGTGAGAGTGAAGCTAAGTTACCCCCTGTTGTGTGGTCCCCATCAGTTTAATTAGTTGTATGGTATAATTTTGAAGATTTTCTCCAGGTGAACACAATCCACCCAATTGTATCAGGTAATATTAATTTCCATTTCTTTAGTACTCTTCCTTTGTTATATTTACCTGTTATCCCTGTGGTCCAAGTTGCTTTCCTTTTTTTTCAGTCACCTGTTGAACTTTTTTTTTTTTTTCTCCTTCCTACTTTAGCGTACACGTTGTCTGCATCAGAGTTTTTTTAAGTTCAGAAAGATTTCCCAGTTCTGTCTCTCCCTAGTTCTTCTTGAGTTCCCTCTAATCTGCTTCTTCAAAATACTTCCTTAAGTATTTAAAATAATCTTTCCTGCAGTTGTATGTGCCATCCCTGTGTGACTTCTCTTGGCGTTACACTTACTTCTATCGTTTGAAATACCAACACCTCATGGTCGTTTTTCCCAATGGGACACAGATATTTCAAAGATTCAATTATGTATGGTTCTTTAGTCAGCAAAAAATCTAGCCTCACTTGGTTGTTTTCATTTCTATATTTTGACCCATTTTCGAAGCACTGGTTCATTACATTATTCATTGCTCTATTAAGAAGTGTACCTTGCCCTATGAATCTTGATTTCCTCCTGCATCCCTCTTCTTTTGGCGCACCTCTTTACAATAGACGGTATTGGTTATACACGCAGCGCCACACACGGCCACCCGGTGAACTGCCCCAGTGAACTCGTATTCTGGAATGCCCGAAGTTGCAAAACGAACAAGTTATTGTTTTGGAGCCCTATGTCAAAACACAGTACCCGCTGGTAGGGAAAAATATATAAATATTATCCATTGCTCGTAGGTTTTACGGTTTGCGTCCTTTTATGGTAAATATGATCAGTGTGTGGTGAATGTACGCCCAGGAGGAAATATGAGATGTTTCGTCTCCTGAATATTTCGCTCATGGGTATTTTGCTTTCAAGCATCTCCAGTATGATGAATTTTATGTTAGATGGATATCATATCTGAAGATGTGGTTATATTGACCTCTGGTATTAAAATAAGTACATACGGTGCTGCGGTACACAACACCGAAACTATAAAAAAAAAAGTTAGCAAACAAACGCCGTTGCCACGGGAGACGCATGCGAGGCGCCTCAAGCGGCAAAGAAGCGAACTGAAGGGGCTATTACACTGGACAAATTTTCCGTGGATCTTCAGTCAAACCATGATTTCTGCTGGCGTGGTTCTCATATTTCCGTGGTTTTCTAACGTGTCCACGATCTTCCAAAGCTACGGTAGATTTCACCGAAGGACGACGGTATTACTCACCATCATCATCAGCAGCAATAACAAGAAACAATTGAGAGCCACGCCAGCGGAAATCGTGGTTTGACTGAAAATCCACGGAAAATTTCCCCAGAGTAATAGCCCCTTGAGAGCCAATACGGTCCATTACAATCAAAGTCTCCCCACCATATTATGTTTTCACTTGCCTGCAATCACTTTCAGCAGGCTGTCAGCATCTCAGGATACTCTGCTTCGTTCCTTGTCCTCGCCATTAGGGACACGTACGCGACTGGGACGTTTTATGTATTACACACACACACTTCCACTTCACACACACATCAGCTCTAAAAAAAGGTCAGGGGGGTCAGTCGGGTTTCTAGTGTGTTTCTCTTCAGGTTCAAGGCAGAAAGACCACACACACCAGGGTCATAACACTATCCCTGGAAATGCCCACAACTCCTACGAAAGCCTTGTCAAATATGTGTTCTTGGGCGGCGATGTCTTGTAATACGACCCTAAATTTAGAATCGTTTCTTCCCCGGGTCGTTAGTTTCATGCGCACCACCTTCGTCATGCCCTCCTTCAACTCCATATTATCCACATTAATATTGCTCTTTGTTGCCATCATCACCCCTCATACATTTTCCTATCTGTCTCATCTCCACTTGGATATTGAGATCCCCACTTAAATTCTCCACGAGGCACATATTTTCAATTTCTTTTCCTCTAAGAAATTGTTTGTCTCCAGCCACTTTGAGAATAACTTTGCGGTAGGATGTGTTGGCGAGTGGGTGGACGCGCGCGTGTGTGTGTGTGTGTGTGTGTGTGTGTGTGTGAGAGAGAGAGAGAGAGAGAGAGAGAGAGAGAGAGATTTAGGCTTGTATGATGATTTAGTGGACAAAGAACTTGTCACAAAACCAAACTAAGGAAACAAAAACAAAAAACTGCCCTCAAGTCCACCTGTTCGACTACTCAACACTGCGGTCCGTTTTCTCAGACACTTTCGGCTCTCATCAAGATTTTCAAGGACCACGAAGGAGATTAATCGTGTTCAGAGTGATTTTTTACGTTCATGGTGCGGAAGACTTATCAGACTATTACTAGGCTTATAAAACTACCCATGTAAAAGCCCACAAACTCTACGAAAGCCTTGTCAAATGTGTGTGTGAGCTACGATATGTTTGATAATACGGGACTACTCTTGCTCTCACACCGTTGCCAGATTGTCGTACCCAGAGCATCGTATTTACCGGTTTCTGACTTATAACTATTGCCAAGAAACACCAGTAATTAACCAACTTACAATAACTATATAGGAAGCCAGTTACAGGGGTGAAGGAGACAGTTTTTGGGTGGGAAATCGGCAAACATAAGAGGCTGAATACGATGATCTGGCAACGTTGCTCTCACATCCATGCCACGTCTACTGTGCACTTTTTTTATGCTCAATCCTTCCAATCTTCTTGACCCACATGCTATTCTCAAGTAAACAAGCACACAAGTTAGTCTGATGAAAGGGACGCCCATTGGTTCCTTATTTTTAGTCTCACGTGGAGGAGTTTGTTGGGTCACTGCACGTTCATCATAGCCTCATACTACACGTGTATCATAGCCTCATACTACACGTTTATCATAGCCTCATACTACACGTTCATCATAGCCTCATACTACTCGTTCTTCATCATACCCTCACACTACACGTTATTCATCATAGCCAAAGTCTATATACACCAAGTCAAGTCATACGCAGCTTTGTGGGAGGAGACACTGCAGAGGCGTGGCTTATACGTGACGTTGCTTGGAGCCAAACTAGAGAATGTAGAAACAGGGATTTAGAGAAAACGAAGAAAGGCGGATTAATTTAAATCAATCACTTCAACATGACCCCTCTCACACCCCACACCGCCGTTTGTAGGCATTGGAATTTGTCACACATAGCACAATGAAATTGCATATTTTTTCGTCAGTGGCTTACCTGAATGCGCTGTGAAAGAAGGCGAGAATGCATATCCAAAGTGCACACACGGCCGCAACTTTAGTCACCCGTGAACTGGCTTCAAGTGACGTCATCCCGCTGCTCCGCCCCAAACCGCCCCCTGCGCGTGCTGGTCGCAGTTTTGAAGGCAGAGTGACTTGACTTGGTATATATAGACTTTGATCCTAGCCTCATACTTTTTTTTTATTTTTATTTATTTATTTTTTTATTTTTTTATTTTTTTACGTGTACGCCTATAGCACCGGTAGGCTTTTTTTCTTGGGGGGCCTAGATGGTAGTCGGCCCCAGCCCGTCACTACACGTTCTTCATCATGGCTTCATCCTCGTTTCCTTTTGACTCTGATATACTCGGGCAAGAGTCTCCATTTGATCTCATCCATAAGCCCATTTATTCTTTTTTTTTTTTTTTTTTTTTTTTACAGTAAAGGAAGTAGCTCAAGGGTTGAATACATAAAAACAAAAAAGGCTGCTACCGCTGTAGAAGTAGAGAAGAGTGGGCAAACGAGAGGTCAGTTACGGATGGAGAGGTGTCTTGATACTTGTTAATTGTGGTAAAATCTGTCCTTTGAGTGGAATGACTTAACTATTCTTCCACCTCTCTGGTAGCTGGTGGTTGAGTTAGTACCTCCATGTCTGGAACTTTCGTGGGATATTTTTTTTCTTTTTTTCTTTTGCGGGGGAATTGGGAGAGTGAAGTGGGAAGGGTTGGGTCGTTTGTACCGAGGGCTGTTGTGTGTGTGTGTGTGTGTGGGTGGGTGGGGGGAGGGGGGAGGGGGGGAAGGGACAGCAACTCTACGGTCTTTTGTGTTACTGTATAATTTGATATGATTTTGTAGTGTTTTATTGAGAGAGAGAGAGAGAGAGAGAGAGAGAGAGAGAGAGAGAGAGAGAGAGAGAGAGAGATTGTGGAAGAAAAAAAATTGAAATAGGGAGAATCCTGTTATTTCCCCACACAAAATAATCAAATGGTACGCTGGGAAGGGTTTTGAGTGCAATCATTCAACATATTTTTAACACAACGTCTGACTCTTCGGGCCGCTTTCACAGTCACTTTCGTTTGTGTTGATCGTTACCAATGAGCGGCGATCGCCGCTTCCAACAAGAAATCCGCTTTCACAGTCGTCTTTCGCGGCGCTGTTTGTTTGCATCAGCACCAGAGATTGGAGCCTCTGGTAACGGAGCTCTGGTAGCCGCGGGGGCTCCCCAATGGCGCTTACCAATGACATTAATTAGTAAATAGTACAAATTCTTGCCCTCAAGTGGTTATATTATTTATTTAAATGGATGTTAAAAAATATTACACAATGCAGCAACACGTTGCAGGGCTTCAATGGTAATATGAGAAAAAATTAGAAGTCTTTGAATGACATGAACACACTTCACCTGCTGGCAGTAAACGTCCTGCTGAGAATTTCAATTTGATTGATTGGTGGTTTATTGTTGCAAAATACACAACAAAGGAGAAGGGAGAACTAATACTTGTCACCATTATTCACCTGTTATGCCTTCTTGGTCAAACTTTCGTATTATTCTGGATAGCCTCATATGTATACATAGGGCATACATATAACAAAGTCAGTCCTCCCTTCTCCTTTGTTGTTTACTTGTAACAATAAACTATCAATCAATCAATCAATCAATCAGTCCTGTTATGGAAGAAAAAATGTGAAGTCTGCTAAATAAATGTGAATAATGTACAAATGTAATGAATATATAAAGGTGAAGAGTCTGTCGTGCTGACATCTGCCAAATAATAGAACTTTAATACTTGTCACCATTATGAAATAATTTTCAACTGTTATCCCCGGAAATATTAGGCTATCCGCAGATTTGAGCGGTGTATTACGAGACATTCCACATTTTATCATCATATTTATTCTTCACAGTTATTTTTTTTATTTATTCTTCACGTTTACTCTTTGTACGTTTATTATTCACATTTATCCTTCGTAATCCTCCGCTCCACTGATGTAATGTTGACATTTCCCGCCGCTCCGGCATACCAACACTGCCGAATCACGCGCCTTCGTCTTGTCATGATCGTCACCACGCTGGTAGTCGTCGATACCACGAAAACAGCAACTGTGAAAGCGGATCGAGGCGATGGTAACGGCTGCTACCAGGATGATAGGGCCTTTGGTTAGGGTGCGTACCAGACGACCGTGAAAGCGGCCCTTAAAAACTGAATGTGGAATCGTCTAATCGTTGTGGAAATAGAGAATGAAATGTGCAGTACTGTCGCTGTGGCGAACGTGTGTGTGTTTGTTGGAGGGGAGAGAGAGGACAAGCGTATTGTATTTGTCTTTGGTGTTGACAAAGGGAAGGGAAGGAAATGGAGAGAGAGAGAGAGAGAGAGAGAGAGAGAGAGAGAAAAAAAACTGTGCTGTTTGCCGTAATGGACAAAGGTGGATGCCAAGATAAGTTAAACGGAAACGGAAAGAAGTATTGAGACAGAGGGACGTATTGGCAGCCAAATGCTTCCTCTAGAGTTTGGACCAGCAATAATTCTTAACCAGGGTTTCCTGGACCTCTAAAGACCATCATCAGGGGCTCCGCAAGAAATCGTATCCACAGGCAGCCAGCCAGCCAGCATATATATTTGTCATGTTCCTGGGAATCCCCATCTACTGTATATATATATATATATATATATATATATATATATATATATATATATATATATATATATATATATATATATATATATATATATATATATATATATTGTAGATAGGGGTTCTCAGAGATGTGACAAATGGTTTCAGAGGTTTCTCCAAGGTTCATTGGTCCAGACAGTGACGGAAACTCGAGTCATCAGGCGCTGGTTCACTGTAGAAGGCGTATTGAGGAGGACACTGGATAGCTCTCGCACTTGTAGGACGGATAGACACAAACGTTGGTCGGTCAGCTGTGTAAGAAGGAAAAGTCAAGCATAAGTTTGGTGTATTTATGTTAAGCACTACAGAAAATGAAGGAATATGAATACTGATCAAAGTTTCGCGGTAAAACAGTTGGAAAGAATAAGGAAACTAAATGAGAAATCTCATGCATTTAAGTACACCATTTGTCAAACATTTGAAGTACAGAAAGGTGTCTAGTGCATGTAAACCTTCCAACTCTGACTTTGGAAAGTATACATAAGGGTTGTAGAAAGTCTTGTGCCGTCCAAAGACACGCTCCTCCAACAACAGTAAGTCAAGGAGACTGTGGAGCCGAGCCAGACTACAAAGTGTCTGGTGAAAGCACAAGCCAACACAGACTGCAAGAAATGGAGCTTTGTAAAGGATCAAAAAACAACTTGGACGAGAACAACAACAATCAAGACCTCCAGACACACTCAAAATGCTCACCTGGACTTCACTGGCCGGAAGAGAAAAATGTATGTATTGCCTGTGAAAAGTGTACACACCTGCTTTACCTGATTTTTTTCAGTAAA
Source organism: Eriocheir sinensis (assembly GCF_024679095.1). NCBI lineage: Eukaryota > Metazoa > Arthropoda > Malacostraca > Decapoda > Varunidae > Eriocheir > Eriocheir sinensis. Next base: position 3,260,342 of record NC_066562.1, on the reverse strand, counting down.
GGAAGCAGCTCAAAGGCAGAAAAAAAGAAAAAAAAACCGCTAGCGAAAAATTTAAGCAGATACCCCTAAAAATTAGTTCATTCAGGTAAAGAAAGACGAAATTGACTGAAAATTGGAAGATTGATTGATTCTTAGGGACAAAAAAATTTACTTGTGTTCAATATTTTCTTAACAATAATAGTGGCAGCTGGCTGAGAGAAGGGGAGGGGGAAGGCATTCACGTACGACCGTAGGATATACAAACAGTAGCACTAGTAGTAATAATAATGATAAGCTTCATGCAGGACTGGAAACAAACCAGTTAGACCTTAAAGTAAAGTTTGAATGGTAAAGATAAAGGATAACCTCTTTCCCTGCCTTCTTCCCTTCTTCCTCCCTCCCTCCCATTGTCTCCATTCCCTTTCTTTCTGTTTCTGTCTTCCTCACTCTCTAACTTAAGGACAGAAATGCAGCAAGTGAATGGGTGTAATAGATGCATTTTCTCTCGTCTCTTTGCAGATGGGGGTGGAAGGATTTTCGGTAAGTCAGAAGAGAAGACGAACATCATGAACTTTACTCACTCACCCACTCACTTTGACTTTCTCTCCTGCTGTCTCTTGGTCTCTCCTTCAGTTCGTCTGGCAGGGTAGGATTAGCTTTGTCTGTCACTCATGTGTTTGTGTCTGTAATTTGTTTTTGTTTTCTTTCCTGTTCTTCAGTGTTTTGTCGTTG